>NC_064631.1:62539956-62842987 GCF_023864275.1 Schistocerca cancellata | reverse complement strand
CTTTTTGCACTTCTTAGATACACAACTGGCCATTAAAATTGCTACTCCAAGAATAAATGCAGATGATAAACGGGTATTCATTGGACAAATATATTATACTAGAACTGATATGTGATTACATTTTCACGCAATTTGGGTGCATAGATCCTGAAAAATCAGTACCCAAAACAGCCACCTCTAGCCGTAATAACGGCCTTAATACGCCTGGGCATTGAGTCAAACACAGCTTGGATGGCGTGTATAGGTACAGCTGCCCATGCGGCTTCAACACGATACCACAGTTCATCAAGAGTAGTGACTGGCGTGTTGTGACGAACCAGTTGCTCGGCCACCATTGACCAGACGTTTTCAGTTGGTGACAGATCTGGAGAATATGCTGGCCGGGGCAGCAGTCGAACATTTTCTGTATCCAGAAAGGCCCGTACAGGACCTGCAACATGCGGTCGTGCATTATCCTGCTGAAACTTAGGGGTTCGTAAGGATCGAATGAAGGGTAGAGCCACGGGTCGTAACACATCTGAAATGTGACGTCCACTGTTCAAAGTGCCGTCAATGCGAATAAGAGGTGACAGAGACGTGTAACCAATGGCAACCCTTACCATCACGCCGGGTGATACGCCATTATGGCGAAGACGAATACACGCTACCAATGTGCGTTCACCGCGATGTCGCCAAACACGGATGCGACCATCATGATGCTGTAAACAGACCCTGGATTCATCCGAAAAAATGACGTTTTGCCATTCGTGCACCCAGGTTCGTGGTTGAGTACACCATCACAGGCGCTCCTGCCTGTGATTGCAGCGTCAAGGGTAACCGCAGCCATGGTCTCCGAGCTGATAGTCCATGCTGCTGCAAACGTCGTCGAACTGTTCGTGCAGATGGTTGTTGTCTTGCAAACGTCCCCATCTGTTGACTCAGGGATCGAGACGTGGCTGCACGATCCGTTACAGCCATTCGGATAAGGTGCCTGTCATCTCGACTGCTAGTGATACGAGGCCGTTGGGATCCGGCACGGCGTTCCGTATTACCCTCCTGAACCCAACGATTCCATATTCTGCTAACAGTCATTTAATCGCGACCAACGCGAGCAGAAATGTCACGATACGATAAACCGCAGTAATGCGGATAAGGTGCCTGTCATCTCGACTGCTAGTGATACGAGGCCTTTGGGATCCAGCACGGCGTTCCGTATTACCCTCCTGAACCCAACGATTCCATATTCTGCTAACAGTCATTGAATCGCGACCAACGCAAGCAGCAATGTCGCGATACAACAAACCGCAATGGCGATAGGCTACAATCCGACCTTTATCAAAGTCGGAAACGTAATGGTACGCATTTCTCCTCCTTACACGAGGCATCACAACAACGTTTCACCAGACAACGCCGGTCAACTGCTGTTTGTGTATGAGAAATTGGTTGGAAACTTCCCTCATGTCAGCACGTTGTAGGTGTCGCCACCGGCGCCAGCCTTGTGTGAATGGTCTGAAAAGCTAATTATTTGAATATCACAGCATTTTCTTCCTGTCGGGTAAATTTCGCGTCTGTAGCACGTCATCTTCGTGGTGTAGCAATTTTAATAGCCAGTAGTATACATATTTATCTTTATCTTCTTTGGTAGATTATTAAGATACTTGCTTTTTATAGTGCTTTATGTTTCGGTTTTTCAGAGCAAATACTTAAAAGAGTTGATGACAAGTGGCAACCCCATTAATATGAACAAAAAAGTTGGTCTGATGAGTATAATAATGGTATGTACTAGATAATGGGACATCTGTTGTCCCCTAAACTCTGTAACTGTGTATTATCGACCCCCTTTTGGTTTCTATTGCAGAACGACACAGAATTCGTGATGTTTTTTTCAACATCTCCCACGAAAATGAAAGTTTCCTTTGGGGGAATGGTTTTAATTCCCGCAGATCAACATTCACGGCCGGCCTGTGTGGCCGTGCGGTTCTAGATGCTTCAGTCTGGAACCGCGTGACCGCTACGGTCGCAGGTTCGAATCCTGCCTCGGGCATCGGTGTGTGTGATGTCCTTAGGTTAGTTACGTTTAATTAGTTCTAAGTTCTAGGCGACTGACGACCTCAGAAGTTAAGTCGCATAGTGCTCAGAGCCAAGCCAACATTCAAGGTTTATGTGGTATGGATCCGCAGGAGAATCTAGCCTGTTTCGAAAACCAAAGGCGACGCCACACCGTGATAAGCGTGTGATTACATTCCTTTCCGCAGCCCCTGTAGATAGTAAGACAGGGAAATAAACTCCTTCAACTGTATGCTTTAACGCAGAAACTGTAACGCTACAGCGAAGGAAAACCTGTTTCTGCCCGGGTTTAATTTGGAGGAGATCCATGCACAGTTCGATTTGAAGACGTCGCTCCTGATGGTTGGGAAACTCACTTATCTGCCGCCCTCCTTGGCCCGTTGCCCTGACGAACTGATAACGCCCAGCTCCGCCAATGACGGCCACAGCATTCACGCTCGGCGCTCTGGTCTCGGCGCACAGTTCCATCAAGTGAACAGAGTGGCGTCCCAGGAAATGTTGTCGCAGGCAGTGAAAGCTGCGGTCTTACTGCTCTCCCATACGATGAAAATATTCATTTACTAGATTTCAGGGCGGAATATTACTGCGGATCCGAATACCGTACGTTTTCTGCGTGTCACTTTGTCACAGTTAAAGAGTTAACGGAGACAACAGACGTCGAATTATCTAGTACATACCATTATTATACCCATCAGACCAACTTTTCTGTTCATATTAATGGGGTTGCCACTTGTCATCAACTCTTTTGCTCTGAAAAACCGAAACATAAAGCACTAGAAAAAGCAAGTATCTTAATAATCTACCAAAGAAGATGAAGAGAAATATGTACACTACTGGCCATTAAAATTGCTACACCACGAAGATGACGTGCTACAGACGCGAAGGTATGCAGCTAACACAATTCCGTCTTGATCACTCAAACTTTTACACTTCACTATTACCGGTTTCGGCTCCTGCCATCTTCAGATCATAAAATATTCCGATGTAGGTATCAAAGTCAAGTTATACACGTAGGTACGTAGTAAACACTTACTATGTTATACATGTAGGTACATAGTAAACACTTACTATGTACCTACGTGTATAATTTCACGTTGACACATACATCAGAATATTTTATGACCTGAAGATGGCAGTAGCCGAAGCCGGTAATAGTGGAGTGTAAAAGTTTGAGTGATCAAAAAAATGGTTCAAATGGCTCTGAGCACTATGGGACTTAACTTCGGAGGTCATCAGTCCCCTAGAACTTAGAACTACTTAAACCTAACGAACCCAAGTACCCGTGGTCTAGGATTGTAGTACTTGTGTAAGAAGGAAATGTATACTGAACTATTCTAAAGGAAAATTGTAATCTGCCCACTGAAATGAAATGAGCGTATGGAATTGTTGGCTGGGAGGCCCCATCGGGGGAAGTTCGGCTGCCGCGTGCCCATTAATGGCTTGTAATGAGCAACTAGAATTATCATTTAAAGTACTGTGATAACTCCAGCAGCATGTTCTAAATTACTGCTGACAGTGCGGCTTTTCCATATGTATTTATCCTAATTTGTTCAAAAAACAGTAGTTTTGGTAACTGAGGTGCTCTTGTGTATGTTGTAGACTTTGAAACTGTACAGTTAATTTTATTGTAAAACTCATTTAACAACAATCCACTTGTAATTTATTACAGCCGGCACGGTAGCTCAGCGTGTTCGGTCAGAGGGCTGTGTGCTCTCTGTAATAAAAAAACTGAGTCAAGGAACCAACGATCAATTTGAAAGGATGTCTTATGACGTCCGCCCCGACCAAACGCAACGAACTATATCAAACAAAATGAGTAAAAAAAAAGAAAAGAAAAGGGGTAGCATCTTTGATTCATAATCAAAAACGTCTTCGGCCCCGGGTTCGATCCCCGCCACTGCCTAAATTTTGATAAATAATCAGCATTGGCGGCCGAAGACTTCCGGCATAAGAAGTCAGCCTCATTCCGCCTTGTCAAAGAGGGCGGAGGAGCGGATAGAGGTTCAGGGCACTCTCTTGTCCTAGGGGTGAGAAATTGCCCCTAAAGGCGGAAGAATCAGCAATGATCAACGACATGAGGATGCAGAAGGCAATGGAAACCACTGCATTAAAAGACACGTAACGTGTATCCACAGGACATGTGGCCTGTAATTGAAGAAGTGTCATGATGATCTCTCCATTGGCAAAAGATTCTGGAATAGTCCCCCATTCGGATCTCCGGGAGGAGACCGCCAAGGGCGAGGTTACCATGAGAAAAAGATTGAATAATCAACGAAAGGATAACGTTCTACGAGTCGGGGCGTGGAATGTCAGAAGCTTGAACGTGGTAGGGAAACTAGAAAATCTGAAAAGGGAAATGCAAAGGCTCAATCTAGATATAGTAGGGGTCAGTGAAGTGAAGTGGAAGGAAGACAAGGATTTCTGGTCAGATGAGTATCGGGTAATATCAACAGCAGCAGAAAATGGTATAACAGGTGTAGGATTCGTTATGAATAGGAAGGTAGGGCAGAGAGTGTGTTACGGTGAACAGTTCAGTGACCGGGTTGTTTTAATCAGAATCGACAGCAGACCAACACCGAAAACGATAGTTCAGGTATACATGCCGACGTCGCAATCTGAAGATGAACAGATAGAGAAAGTGAATGAGGATATTGAAAGGGTAATGCAGTATGTAAAGGGGGACGAAAATCTAATAGTCTTGGCTGACTGGAATGCAGTTGTAGGGGAAGGAGTAGAAGAAAAGATTACAGGCGAATATGGGTTTGGGACAAGGAATGAAAGAGGAGAAAGACTAATTGAGTTCTGTAACAAGTTTCAGCTAGTAATAGCGAATACCCTGTTCAATAATCACAAGAGGAGGAGGTATACTTGGAAAATGCCGGGAGATACGGGAAGATTTCAATTAGATTACATCATGGTCAGACAGAGATTCCGAAATCAGATGCTGGATTGTAAGTCGTACCCAGGAGCAGATATAGACTCAGATCACATTATAACTGTGATGAAGAGTAAGCTGAAGTTTAAGACATTAGTCAGGAAGGATCAATACGCAAAGAAGTGGGATACGGAAGTGGGATACGGAAGTACTAAGGAATGACGAGATACGTTTGAAGTTCTCTAACGCTATAGATACAGCAATAAGGAATAGCGCAGTAGGCAGTAAAGTTGAAGAGGAATGAACATCTCTAAAAAGGGCCATCACAGAAGTTGGGAAGGAAAACATAGGTACAAAGAAGGTATCTGCGAAGAAACCATGGGTAACAGAAGAAATACTTCAGTTGATTGATGAAAGGAGGAAGTACAAACATGTCTCGGGAAAATCAGGAATACAGACATACAAGTCGCTGAGAAACGAAATAAATAGGAAGTGCAGGGAAGCTAAGACGAAATGGCTGCAGGAAAAATGTGAAGACATCGAAAAATATATGATTGTCGGAAGGACAGACTCAGCATACAGGAAAGTCAAAACAACCTTTGGTGACATTGAAAGCAACGGTGGTAACATTAAGAGTGAAACGGGAATTCCACTGTTAAATGCAGAGGAGAGAGCAGACAGGTGGAAAGAATACATTAAGAAGGGTGTCAGACAAGGCTGTAGCCTTTCGTCCCTACTCTTCAATATGTACATCGAGGAAGCAATGATGGAAATAAAAGAAAGGTATAGGAGTGGAATTAAAATACAAGGTGAAAGGATATCAATGATACGATTCGCTGATGACATTACTATCCTGAGTGAAAGTGAAGAAGAATTAAATGATCTGCTGAACGGAATGAACAGTCTAATGAGTACACAGTATGGTTTGAGAGTAAATCGGAGAAAGACGAAGGTAATGAGAAGTAGTAGAAATGAGAACAGCGAGAAACTTAACATCAGGATTGATGGTCACGAAGTCAATGAAGTTAAGGAATTCTGCTACCTAGGCAGTAAAATAACCAATGACGGACGGAGCAAGGAGGACATCAAAAGCAGACTCGCTATGACAAAAAAGGGATTTCTGGCCAAGAGAAGTCTACTAATATCAAATACCGGCCTTAATTTGAGGAAGAAATTTCTGAGGATGTACGTCTGCAGTACAGCATTGTATGGTAGTGAAACATGGACTGTGGGAAAACCGGAACAGAAGAGAATCGAAGCATTTGAGATGTGGTGCTACAGACGAATGTTGAAAATTAGGTGGACTGATAAGGTAAGGAATGAGGAGGTTCTACGCAGAATCGGAGAGGAAAGGAATATGTGGAAAACACTGATAAGGAGAAGGGACAGGATGATAGGACATCTGCTAAGACATGAGGGAATGACTTCCATGGTACTAGAGGGAGCTGTAGAGGGCAAAAACTGTAGAGGAAGACAGAGATTGGAATACGTCAAGCAAATAATTGAGGACGTAGGTTGCAAGTGCTACTCTGAGATGAAGAGGTTAGCACAGGAAAGGAATTCGTGACGGGCCGCATCAAACCAGTCAGTAGACTGATGACCAAAAAAAAAAAAAAAACCTAAGGACCCCACACACATCCATGCCCGAGGCAGGATTCGAACCCGCGACCGTAGCGGTCGCGCGGTTCCAGACTGTAGCGGCTAGATCCGCTCGGCCACTCAGGCCGGCGTTGAGTGATCAAGACGGACCTGTAAAATGAAGTGTCACAATAGGTTGACGGACTCATTTTTAGGGTTTTTGGCTTCTACTGATTTTCTGTGTGTAATTGTGAATAAAGAAGTTAGTAATTTTATATCTTGCTTCATTTGTACATTGCTATTGCGAGAACTTCAGTCTGCGAGATGCCGCACAGAACAAAGTGGCTGAGGCAGTGAACTCGAATTCGGGAGGACATCGGTTCAAATCCCCGTCCTGCCTTTGCGCTCTTCCTCAGTCCGAGTGTACCCTCTCGATGATCTCGTCATTAATGCATGGTTAAACCGTAACCATCCTCCTTCTTTGCCGTTAGAGTCCAACATTCCTTCATTCCTTTAATTTAGAAATACCGTCAGGCTGGAGTAAACACGCCACTGTCTGTAGTTCGTCCACCGTATTCTAGGTGAAACAGGCACTGGAATAGACAGGAAACATTGCTTTACCTCAACGGTTTTCAATCCTTCGATAATTGGAACAACTTTTAACGTCAGTTTTGATCGTGGAACCGTTGGTATGTTCTTATAGTATTTTATTAATACAACATTCTGTAAGCCGAAATGGAAAACGTTCTAAGTACCAAACTCCGCATTTCTCGGGAGAATCAAAAGTCAATGTGTCTGTCTCTTTTTGTACATAACTTATCCCTATCAGAAGAATTCAGAAGGTATGCAGCTAACACAGAATTATACTGCCTACCTCAACATATTTAAAAATAATGAGAGAAATTAGGAAATAAATAATTTATTAAGAACTTTGTAACTGCCACACCAAGAAACTGATTGGTTCTAAGTGCAAGTAAGAAAGTTTTTGTTTCTAGTGCCATTAATACTCAGGCACTAAGTACAGGCTTATTACAAATGATTGAAGCGATTTCACAGCTCTACAGTAACTTTATTATTTGACATATTTTCACAATGCTTTGCACACACATACAAAAACTCAAAAAGTTTTTTTAGGCATTCACAAATGTTCGATATGTGCCCCTTTAGTGATTCGGCAGACATCAAGCCGATAACCAAGTTCCTCCCACACTCGGTGCAGCATGTCCCCATCAATGAGTTCGAAAGCATCGTTGATGCGAGCTCGCAGTTGTAGCACGTTTCTTGGTAGAGGAGGTTTAAACACTGAATCTTTCACATAACCCCACAGAAAGAAATCGCATGGGGTTAAGTCGGGAGAGCGTGGAGGCCACGTAAAGCCCTACACCCCATTGTGCTATTCCTGCTTTGACTCCTGACAGGTAGACCTTGTATTCTCCCACTTCCTGGCCTGGCGGCAGAAACCTGAAGTGCGGCTTCAGCCGAACAAAACTTGATGAGTTTTTCTATGTATCTTTAGTGTGTCGTGACCATATGTCAATGAATGGAGCTACAGTGAATTTATGAAATCGCTTCAATCATTTGTAAGAGCCCTGTATTATATGTGATAATACACGTACAAAATACACTCAAAAGAAAAAAAAGAAAGTCCCACCACGAAGAAAGTCTCTGAAAGGGACGGAAATCGGTAGATGTGATGTACATGCACTGACAAATAATTGCCGGCCGGTGTGGCCGTGCGGTTAAAGGCGCTTCAGTCTGGAACCGCGTGACCGCTACGGTCGCAGTTTCGAATCCTGCCTCGGGCATGGATGTGTGTGATGTCCTTAGGTTAGTTAGGTTTAATTAGTTCTAAGTTCTAGGCGACTGATGACCTTAGAAGTTAAGTCGCATAGTGCTCAGAGCCATTTTTTTTTACAAATAATTACAATTTCAGAAAAAAACTGGATGATTTATTCAAGAGAAAGAGCTTCACAAATTGAACAGATCACTAACACGTTGGTCCACCTCCGGCCCTTATGCCCTCGGATTGCCCTTGATTGTCAGAATTGCTGGATGTCCTCCTGAGGGATATTGTGCCAAATACTGTACAACTGGCACGTTAGATCGTCAAAATCCCGAGCTGGTTACAGGGTCCTGCCCATGACGCTCCAAATGTTCTCACTTGGGGAGAGATCCGTCGACGTTGCTCACCAAGGCAGCGTCTGGCAAGCACAAAGACAGGCACTAGAAGTTCCCGCTGTGTGCGGGCGGGCGTTACATTGCTGAAATGCAAGCCCGGAATGGCTTTCCACGAAGGGCAACATAACGGGGCGTGGGATATCGTCGACGCACCGCTGTGCTGTCAGGATGACGCGGATGACAGCCAAAGGAGTCCCGCTATGATAAGAAATGGCATCCCAGACCATCAGTCCTGGCTGTTGGACCGTATGACGGGCGACAGTCGGGTTGCGATCCCTTCGCCTTCTGGGGCGTCTACAGAAACGCCTTCGGCCTGGAATTTTATTGACTGTAGTATGTCTTCAATGATGAGTCCCTCTTCGATCTGAGCCCCACTGAAGACACTATTTTTACGAAACCCTGTCTCACACGTACTAGGTGTCACTCCTAACAAGGGAACCTCCCCATCGCGCCCCCCTCAGATTTAGTTATAAGTTGGCACAGTGGATAGGCCTTGAAAAACTGAACACAGATCAATCGACAAAACAGGAAGAAGTTGTGTGGAACTATGAAAAAAATAAGCAAAATATACAAATTGATTAGTCCGTGCGTAAGATAGGCAACATCACAGGTAATTGCCAGTCTAGGAGCGCCGTGGTCTCATGGTTAGCGTGAGCAGCTGCGGGATAAAAGGTCCTTGGTTCAAGTTTTCCCTCAACTAAAAATTTTTTCTTTCTTATTTTCGCAAAGTTATGATCTGTCCGTTCATTCATTGACGTCTCTGTTCACTGGAGTAAGTTTAGTGTCTGTGTTTTGCGACGGCACCGCAAGACCGTGCGATTAGTAGACGAAAGGACGCGCTTCTCCAATGGGAACCGAAAACATTTGATCGCAGGTTCATAGGTCAACCGATTCCTCCACAGGAAAACACGTCAGATATATTCTATACGACACTGGTGACGGCATGTGCGTAACATGACAGAAATATGTTGTCAACCCACCTAACTTGTACACTTGGCGAATGGGTAAAAAGATTGTTCTACCTTGTCCGATTTAGGTTTTCTTGTGGATGTGATGATCACTCCCAAAAAAGTGATGAAAACATAAGAGTTTGTCACATAAACTGCAACAAATGAATGCAACAGTTTCACAGTCGCACAGTTTTCCTTGTGTTCTGTCAAAACATATGTTTTTAACGTTTTCAAATTTTTCCGCGCGTAGAGCGTCAAATCCTGCATATGTCCAAGCAAATCTGAACATGTCCTGGAATTTTGGAGAGCGAAGTTGATTATGTGTGGGTGCCTGAACTTTGATAATCGTCTGAAAATAAAAATTTAAATTTTTCACGCGAGGGAAGACTTGAACCAAGGACCTCTCGCTCCGCAGCTGCTCACGCTAACCACGAGACCACGGCGCTCCTGCACTCACACTTACCTGTGATGTTGTCTATCTTGCGCATGGTCTACTCAGTTTGTATATTTTGCTTTTTTTTCATACTTCCACACAACTTCTTCCTGTTTTCTCAATTGATCCGTGTTCAGTTTTTCGAGGCCTATCCACTGTGACAACCTATAACTAAATCTGAGGGTGGTGCGATGGGGAGGTTCCCTTGTAAGTGTCGTCAGGCGCATTTTATCTGGTGTTTATGCAGATGTTTGCAAAATTTTGCAGAGTGCAGTGGGAGTCAGCGCAAATAAGTGCTACTCACGTCGTTTATGCGACGGCCAGTGCCTAAGAAAAGATCCGGTTAGTTTTCCAATATAAACAAAATGATTTTTATAGCGAAATTTTATGTGCCCATTCGACAGAGCGGTCCTAAATTGGTCCAGTGCAACCGCCATGCAGCATTGCTGCTCATTCGCTGCTGGCGTACTGGTTATTCTCCGTGTTTACCGTCCCTGCTAACACATATCGATCAAACGAATATTGCACTGGACTAATTTAGGACCGCTCTGTCGAATGGGCACGTAAAATTTCGCTTCAAAAATCATTTTGTTTATAATGGAAAACTAACCGACGCTTTCCTTTGGCACTGAGCGTAGCATGGAGCGTGTGATAAGGAGTAATTTTTTTTTGTCTAAGCTTCTACACAGTGCAAAAAAAGCAAATACCTGCCTAAACACCAGAGAAAATGCTCCTGGCAATTCTTAGAAAAGTTTTTCCATTCAAAGCCCGTACAGCCCAGAATCTACACTCCTGGAAATTGAAATAAGAACACCGTGAATTCATTGTCCCAGGAAGGGGAAACTTTATTGACACATTCCTGGGGTCAGATACATCACATGATCACACTGACAGAACCACAGGCACATAGACACAGGCAACAGAGCATGCACAATGTCGGCACTAGTACAGTGTATATCCACCTTTCGCAGCAATGCAGGCTGCTATTCTCCCATGGAGACGATCGTAGAGATGCTGGATGTAGTCCTGTGGAACGGCTTGCCATGCCATTTCCACCTGGCGCCTCAGTTGGACCAGCGTTCGTGCTGGACGTGCAGACCGCGTGAGACGACGCTTCATCCAGTCCCAAACATGCTCAATGGGGGACAGATCCGGAGATCTTGCTGGCCAGGGTAGTTGACTTACGCCTTCTAGAGCACGTTGGGTGGCACGGGATACATGCGGACGTGCATTGTCCTGTTGAAACAGCAAGTTCCCTTGCCGGTCTAGGAATGGTAGAACGATGGGTTCGATGACGGTTTGGATGTACCGTGCACTATTCAGTGTCCCCTCGACGATCACCAGTGGTGTACGGCCAGTGTAGGAGATCGCTCCCCACACCATGATGCCGGGTGTTGGCCCTGTGTGCCTCGGTCGTATGCAGTCCTGATCGTGGCGCTCACCTGCACGGCGCCAAACACGCATACGACCATCATTGGCACCAAGGCAGAAGCGACTCTCATCGCTGAAGACGACACGTCTCCATTCGTCCCTCCATTCACGCCTGTCGCGACACCACTTGAGGCGGGCTGCACGATGTTGGGGCGTGAGTGGAAGACGGCCTAACGGTGTGCGGGACCGTAGCCCAGCTTCATGGAGACGGTTGCGAATGGTCCTCGCCGATACCCCAGGAGCCACTGTGTCCAGGATCCTACGGTCTTGGCGTGCATCCGTGCGTCGCTGCGGTCCGGTCCCAGGTCGACGGGCACGTGCACCTTCCGCCGACCACTGGCGACAACATCGATGTACTGTGGAGACCTCACGCCCCACGTGTTGAGCAATTCGGCGGTACGTCCACCCGGCCTCCCGCATGCCCACTATACGCCCTCGCTCAAAGTCCGTCAACTGCACATACGGTTCACGTCCACGCTGTCGCGGCATGCTACCAGTGTTAAAGACTGCGATGGAGCTCCGTATGCCACGGCAAACTGGCTGACACTGACGGCGGCGGTGCACAAATGCTGCGCAGCTAGCGCCATTCGACGGCCAACACCGCGGTTCCTGGTGTGTCCGCTGTGCCGTGCGTGTGATCATTGCTTGTACAGCCCTCTCGCAGTGTCCGGAGCAAGTATGGTGGGTCTGACACACCGGTGTCAATGTGTTCTTTTTTCCATTTCCAGGAGTGTATATTCCAGTCAAGCAAAAGCGTATTGAGGCAATCATCCCAGGTATGCAGAATGTTCAAGGCAACAGTTCGTTACACCACCGTTTTGCTGCCTGCAAAGTCCGTAATTGCCTGCTGCACACCCTTGTCCCACAGGAATCGTAAAACCTTCAAGGGCTTCTATAAGATACCAAAGGCGTCATAATCGCATGAGAAGAGGTGAGGATTATAGGGCGGGTGTTGAAGTGCTTCCCCTTGAGTTAGCGTAGCTTCGCCGTTACAGTATTTGCGATACGGGGATTTATGTTATCACGAAGCAGCAAGACCATTTCTCTCAGTTTCCCCTGTCGTTTTCCCTTGTTTGCATACATATTCTTCATTCACCGACGGATGACTGCCTGGGTTTGTCCTTCGGCCGCCAAGGAAAGAATAACAGCACGTTAGTCCTGTTTGGACGCATTTGTTCACTTTTCCTCATTCACCACACGCACGTCAGAAAGACAGAAATGCCACACTAGGCCCTTCGCGACATGTCGGTGCTTATGTACTCGGATTGCAGTCGCGCTACGTGTCATATATGCTGCTGCAGCGCCCTCAAACGGACATTTTTTGATCGTCCCTTACAGCTGCAAATGATAGAAGTACGAATGCGAACTTTTGCGACAGTGGAGGACAGCCTTCTTTTAATTTGGTGCAAAATTACGCTAACGTCTTTAATTTGTAAGTGGGCTGCTTCTCTGTTGGCAGCACTGTGTAGCGCCTTACATTGGATCTCTGACTGCGCTTTCTTTGTAAGAGACTATATGGCTGGTTGGACTCGTTGTTGGAAGTTAATCGCCAGTACTGTTGGGCAGTTGGAAATTAATCGCCAGCAGTGACGGAAGTACTGTTGGGCAGTTGGAGGTGAACAGCCAGCAGTGGTGGATGTTAAAAGTGAGAAGTTAGCATTGATGGAAGCTAGGGGTCTGAAGTGTAAGCATAGGCTAACGATCTGGAAGTATCCGACTTGCAGATTTAAAATTATTCATGACTATATATCTTTGTACTGGATGTCAACGACGATTTATATTCGTGTTTGAACTGGATGTCACATTATTAAGGTAAAAAATATATTATTTGGTTTGCAACAAAATCTTTTCTTTTGCTATCCACATGCCTATTCGTAGTTAGTGGCTTTACTGGCTAGAATCTTTTATTTATCTGGCAGCATTAACGCTCGCTGTATTGTAGTAGTTAGCGTAATGAATGAAAAAGTAGAAGTACGATGGTTATGGTTTAACCACACATCAATGACGAGATCATTCAGAGGGTACACTCGGACTGAGGAAGGGCGAGAAAGGCAGGACGGAATTTGGCTGTTATTAAACTTTCCTGCTGAGGCAGTCAGTTTATTTGAAACGAAGTTTTAATACCACACTATTGGCTAGTTTCAACTGTTCGCTGCATTTCAAGTGCACTTTTTCATCTTCTAGCACGTATGGCATTATGCCAAAATAAAGAACCAAACATGAGAAGCTGTTAATACAAATAGTACCCAAGACTGGTGTGGTTCTGGCACTCCAAGAAAATCTACATCCCGAAAACCACAATGAAAAGCTTCATATGAGGTCGAGGCCTATGTCATAGGGAATCTGGACATACGAATGTACACTGTAAGGCGAAGTATGCATTTTAGTATGGTTCACAAAATTCCGATGCTCTTGCAGTATCCTCTGATGTCTTGTTTCTTTTATGATGTAATGTAAGATCTTCTAATGTTTTACACGTACGAACATACGGGCTTCCTACGTGATCGTAGCTGCGCAAGCGCGGTGACGCCTCTTGCTCTCTGGCAACTGCTGAAATTAATCTATTCCTAACAAGTCGCGGGAAAATATTGCGAATTGTTGTTCGAAAAGCGTTATTTTCAAAGTAAATTTTGATTTTATGCAAGATGAGCTATGTGCGAAAATGTATGACGAATTTCTTAAACCACAGAGCGTTTGCTCTCTTTTAAAAATCAACTCTTTGATGACGAGCCATTTACAAGAATTTCGAGCCCAGATCAGAGATTTATGTCGGTATTAAAAATTTTACTGGCGTATTTGTGTGATGTATCATAATGTGTAACATGCGCTATCGGAATTAGTAAGTGGAAGCGGTGATTTCTTGTTATTCTACTTTCGGGAAGGCGGTAATTTTTATTGCTTTTTAAGTCACTTTGTTGAATGTTATGATGGAAACATAAATTTCGTAGAACCTTTGAGTGATCTCCGCAGAAGTCTGGGAATCTGGAGAACGTATTTTCAGAAGCTCTATTCTAGAGCAAATGTTTTATTATGACCTATATATTTCATGTTGTAGGACGTATATGAAAGTACTTTTTGTGGTGTCACCGCCAGACACCACACTTGCTAGGTGGTAGCCTTTAAATCGGCCGCGGTCCGCTAATATAAGACGGACCCGCGTGTCGCCACTGTCAGTGATTGCAGACCGAGCGCCGCCACACGGCAGGTCTAGAGACACTTCCTAGCACTCGCCCCAGTTGTACAGACGACTTTGCTAGCGATGCTACACTGACAAATACGCTCTCATTTGCCGAGACGATAGTTTGCATAGCCTTCAGCTACGTCATTTGCTACGACCTAGCAAGGCGCCATTACCAGTTTATATTGAGATTATATAATGTATCAACAAGAGCGATGTTCTCCAATTATGGATTAAAGTTAAGTATTCTACCAGTTACCTCCTTTTTTTACTAGACTCAACTCCTATAACTGTTCCAGACCTCACGCCAGCCTGCGTGAGCTTAAAAGCGTGCATTTCGGCCTCCTCTAGCAACACAGTGTTGGCTCTTCTGCCAACACAATACTTTTTATGAGAGGCATTATCAGTAATACTCATTACTCTCACACAGAAACATTCTAAAATAATTGTTCGGTGTTTCAGGCGGCTATGACGTAATATATTAAAACAAATTCTCTTAGCAGAAAATACATTTGCGGTACAATAATGGAGGCGCTGTAGCTGAAGACGTATGACTATCGTTATGTATTACGATTTCTGCAGATATCTTGACGTCATTATTTTACATCCGCATCCAAATTTGTACTCCGTGAGACACTGTACATTGTGTGGGTGCATTGTGAACCTTAACTGCTCAGTTCGCGGGCAGGGTGTTGGCAGAGAGATTGTCAGGACCCTTGGGTATGAGTCCGCATACTTCTAATACTTAATGCCCTGGTCATTACGTGAGATATATTTTGGACACTTTATTATCTTCTTGGTTAATTTTCTTGGTGGGCTCTTGGATGTTTGTGAATAACGCGACGACGAGGTATGTTTTTCTTGCAGCATCTCCCACTGCGGCCTGTGATAGTCACACGCTGGCTTAAGAAACCCATTGGCAGTCGTGGATCTCTCCTTTGAATCTCTTCTTTCCTTTAATCGAACTGAGCCTACACAGAATACACACACACAAACAGAGAAGTGAAGACACATAATTACACTGGTGTCCAAAATTAAAGCAACAACCGTTGTTTCCCCGTCCTGTGTCTTATTCACGATGTATTCATACAGACTGTCAACAGGTGTCGGTACGATAGTGTTCTGCGCAGAAAATTGCCTTCTGGTCAACGGACAACCACGCCAAGGATGACGTCAAGGCGCCTATAAAATAGTATAGTGTTTGCCGGGTAGTTCCACATCCACAGTCGCTGTGTACACAGCCACAGACGGTGTAGTGTGGCACAGAGAAGACGCCTACCAGACTCTCAGCGGTGGAGGAAGAATGGAAGCAGGATAATCGCAAACTGGAGTGGCCCTGTGGCTTAATTCGAATCGTTTCGTTGTTTCTCGGATGTTTGTAGAGACCGAAACTGCATCCCGAAGACAAGGGCAGGGCCGACCATGTTTGACATCAGAAACAGAGGGCCGTTATACAGCTGTAAAGACACAACGGTACCGCCTCAGTACTGCACTGCAACTGGCATCTGACCCAGCAGCATCCATTGGACGTGTTGTATGGAGGAAAACGGCGTACGACGGCTTCGGCAGAGTGGCCTTTACTGTATGGACCTGCTGTATGTGTACCTCTGACGCATCTTTTACAGAAGGGAAAGTCTGGGACGGTCGAATATGTTCTTTTCACGTTGTTGTTGTTGTTGTGGTCTTCAGTCCTGAGACTGGTTTGATGCAGCTCTCCATGCTACTCTATCCTGTGCAAGCTTCTTCATCTCCCAGTACCTACTGCAACCTACATCCTTCTGAATCTGCTTAGTGTATTCATCTCTTGGTCTCCTCTTACGATTTTTACCCTCCACGCTGCCCTCCAATACTAAATTGGTGATCCCTTGATGCCTCTGAATATGTCTTACCGACCGATCCCTTCTTCTGGTCAAGTTGTGCCACAAACTTCTCTTCTCCCCAATCCTATTCAATACTTCCTCATTAGTTATGTGATCTACCCATCTAATCTTCAGCATTCTTCTGTAGCACCACATTTCGAAAGCTTCTATTCTCTTCTTGTCCAAACTATTTACCGTCCATGTTTCACTTCCATACATGGCTACACTCCATACAAATACTTTCAGAAATGACTTCCTGACACTTAAATCTATACTCGATGTTAACAAATTTCTCTTCTTCAGAAACGCTTTCCTTGCCAGTGCCAGTCTACATTTTATATCCTCTCTACTTCGACCATCATCAGTTATTTTGCTCCCCAAATAGCAAAACTCCTTTACTACTTTAAGTATCTCATTTCCTAATCTAATTCCCTCAGCATCATCCGACTTAATTCGACTACATTCCATTATCCTCGTTCTGCTTTTGTTGATGTTCATCTTATATCCTCCTTTCAAGACGCTATCCATTCCATTCAACTGCTCTTTCAAGTCCTTTGCTGTCTCTGACAGAATTACAATGTCATCGGCAAACCTCAAGGTTTTTATTTCTTCTCCATGGATTTTAATACCTACTCCGAATTTTTCTTTTGTTTCCTTTACTGCTTGCTCAATATACAGATTGAATAACATCGGGGAGAGGCTACAACCCTGTCTTACTCCCTTCCCAACCACTGCTTCCCTTTCATGTCCCTCGACTCTTATAACTGCCATCTGGTTTCTGTACAAATTGTAAATAGCCTTTCGCTCCCTGTATTTTACCCCTGCCACCTTTAGAATTTGAAAGAGAGTATTCCAATCAACATTGTCAAAAGCTTTCTCTAAGTCTACAAATGCTAGAAACGTAGGTTTGCCTTTCCTTAATCTTTCTTCTAAGATAAGTCGTAAGGTCAGTATTGCCTCACGTGTTCCAGTATTTCTACGGAATCCAAACTGATCTTCCCCGAGGTCGGCTTCTACTAGTTTTTCCATTCGTCTGTAAAGAATTCGTATTAGTATTTTGCAGCTGTGGCTTATTAAACTGATTGTTCGGTAATTTTCACATCTGTCAACACCTGCTTTCTTTGGGATTGGAATTATTATTTTCTTCTTGAAGTCTGAGGGTATTTCGCCTGTTTCATAAATGTTGCTCACCAGATGGTAGAGTTTTGTCAGGACTGGCTCTCCCAAGGCCGTCAGTAGTTCCAATGGAATGTTGTCTACTCCGGGGGCCTTGTTTCGACTCAGGTCTTTCAGTGCTCTGTCAAACTCTTCACGCAGTATCGTATCTCCCATTTCATCTTCTTCTACATCCTCTTCCATTTCCATAATATTGTCCTCAAGCACATCGCCCTTGTACAGACCCTCTATATACTCCTTCCACCTTTCTGCTTTCCCTTCTTTGCTCAGAACTGGGTTTCCATCTGAGCTCTTGATGTTCATACAAGTGGTTCTCTTATCTCCAAAGGTCTCTTTAATTTTCCTGTAGGCAATACCTATCTTACCCCTAGTGAGATAAGTCTCTACATCCTTACATTTGTCCTCTAGCCATCCCTGCTTAGCCATTTTGCACTTCCTGTCGATCTCATTTTTGAGACGTTTGTATTCCTTTTTGCCTGCTTCATTAACGGCATTTTTATATTTCCTCCTTTCATCAAGTAAATTCAATATTTCTTCTGTTACCCAAGGATTTCTAAGAGCCCTGGTCTTTTTGCCTACTTGATCCTCTGCTGCCTTCACTACTTCATCCCTCAAAGCTACCCATTCTTCTTCTACTGTATTTCTTTCCCCCACTCCTGTCATTGTTCCCTTATGCTCTCCCTAAAACTCTGTACAACCTCTGGTTCTTTCAGTTTATCCAGGTCCCATCTCCTTAAATTCCCACCTTTTTGCAGTTTCTTCAGTTTTAATCTACATGTCATAACCAATAGATTGTGGTCAGAGTCCACATCTGCCCCTGGAAATGTCTTACAATTTAAAACCTGGTTCCTAAATCTCTGTCTTACCATTATATAATATATGTGATACCTTTTAGTATCTCCAGGGTTCTTCCATGTATACAACCTTCTATCATGATTCTTAAACCAAGTGTTAGCTATAATTAAGTTGTGCTCTGTGCAAAATTCTACCAGGCGGCTTCCTCTTTCATTTCTTAGCCCCAATTCATATTCACCTACTTCGTTTCCTTCTCTCCCTTTTCCTACACTCGAATTCCAGTCACCAATGACTATTAAATTTTTGTCTCCCTTCACTATCTGAATAATTTATTTTATATCATCATACATTTCTTCAATTTCTTCGTCATCTGCAGAGCTAGTTGGCATATAAACTTGTACTACTGTAGTAGGCGTGGGCTTCGTGTCATCTTGGCCACAATAATGCGTTCACTATGCTGTTTGTAGTAGCTTACCCGCATTCCTATTTTCCTATTCATTATTAAACCTACTCCTGCATTACCCCTATTTGACTTTGTGTTTATAACCCTGTAGTCACCTGACCAGAAGTCTTGTTCCTCCTGCCACCGAACTTCACTAATTCCCACTATATCTAACTTTAACCTATCCATTTCCCTTTTTAAATTTTCTAACCTACCTGCCCGATTAAGGGATCTGGCATTCCACGCTCCGATCCGTAGGACGCCAGTTTTCTTTCTCCTGATAACGACATCCTCTTGAGTAGTCCCCGCCCGGAGATCCGAATGGGGGACTATTTTACCTCCGGAATATTTTACCCAAGAGGACGCCATCATCATTTAATCATACAGTAAAGCCGCATGCCCTCGGGAAAAATTACGGCCGTAGTTTCTCCTTGCTTTCAGCCGTTCGCAGTACCAGCACAGCAATGCCGTTTTGGTTATTGTTACAAGGCCAGATCAGTCAATCATCCAGACTGTTGCCCTTGCAACTACTGAAAAGGCTGCTGCCCCTCTTCAGGAACCACACGTTTGTCTGGCCTCTGAACAGATACCCCTCCGTTGTGGTTGTACCTACGGTACGGCCATCTGTATCGCTGAGGCACGCAAGCCTCCCCACCAACGGCAAGGTCCATGGTTCATGGTTCACGAATGAGGCCCGATCTGGTCTGGAGAGAAATTCTAGACAGATTCGCATCTAGAGGGAACATGGAACTCGATTTCGGAATCCAAACATTGTGGAAAGAGACCAGTATCGAGGAGGATTCCTAACGGCGTGGGCGGGCGTTATGTTAACCACTCGAAACCCTCTTCATGAAATTGTGTGGGTGAATCGGCAAGGTTTAACTGCTGTCAGGTGTCGTGACGAGATCTTGGGACCTCGTCTGCGGTTGTTGCGAGGTGCTGTGAGCCCAGACTTCGTACTGATCGACGATAATGGTCGATCTCATAGAGCACGGGCGGTTGATGTTTTCTTGGAAACGGAAGATATTGCACGCATGGCGTGGCCTGCTCGCTCTCCCGATTTGAATCTCACGCAGCACGTCTGGGATGCACTGGGGAGATGGGCTGCATTACGTCAGCATCCACCAACCACTCTCAGACTTGTCAACAGTTCTGCAGGAAGAATGCTCGTTATTGCCTCAACATGAGACTGACGACATCATTCAGGCATGCCTCGTCGTTGTCAGAGGTGATCACACTTCATACTGAGCACATTAATCGGTTGTGGGAGTGTATGTGCAAATCCGTTAAGTTGGAAGAAACGAAGAACATTTTTGTCTACCTTTATGTATGTTGCAGGTTTTTACGTTCTCCACATTGTTCCCACGTTACTGTTACCTGTTTATACTGTTTTGTGACAAAATAAACGCAACCTTGCAAAATTTCCGTTTATTACTTTAATTCTGGACATCGGTGTAGTAACCGGCTAGTACGACAACACTGGATTTTCAGTAACCAGTTATTTACAGCTGAGCAGAGTTCTAGAATCTGACTGTGAAGTAATTAAGCGATATTAGCATTAAACTCTGAACAGTGATGTTTTCTGTGTAAGAGTATAAACGTTCCATTTATCAGAGATCGTCAGCTGATACTTGCAAGTGCTAAAGCATCCAAATACAGATGCACAACTTGGCTACAAGCACATGGCCTACAGCCAGACCGTCACTTCACAAAAAACGTATATATGTAGGACCCTAGTCTCAACAGCTCTAGGTGGGCAGAATGTACGCCGCTCCGAATACTTACAGCAATGGAAACAAACCATCTCAATCAAAAATCATATCTATAACTTTCTTTCTTTTTATGGTGTTTTCAGAAGAGCAGTGATTGGACTGTAATAATGAAACTTTTGCCGTCTGTTTGTAACAGTATAAGCTCTACTTTACCCTTTACGTCAGAAAGCCTGAGATTCTGCGAAATATGCGTCGTAGTAAATAGCTGTACCTGTTGTCATTTAATATTTAACTACTTTTCTACTGCACTAGGCATGTCATGTTTTAGAATCTGTGTCTCCATTTTCAACTGTTTATTTTTTCTTCTTCGTTCACATTTTATTTTTTATGATGGTATGGCACGACGAGTTCGTTACCATCTCCAGACATCCACATCTAACTATCCGATTACAGCGAAATCCCAGCACTTAAAATAATTGTAAGTACACAGTCCCATGAGATGCTATGTTTCTACTGCATGTACCAAGTACTTTAGGTGGAAAAATGCAGCCTCTAATCAGAAAAAAACTTAAACTAAATTATACCTCCCTATGGGTTTCACGACACACGTTAATGTTCGCTGTATTTTTCTCATCAGCAGTCACATCCGTCCATCTATCTGGCACACCCAGTAAAAATAGAACATAAAAGGAGTGCCCACTACACAGAAAAACATAATAATGAGCGTACCGAAGCAATGTCAGAAATAAAAGAAATATCCAGAAGTGGGGCTAAAATTGAGAGTGAAAGAATGTCAGTGTAGGTTTCGCTGGTGACACTGTTACCGTCAGAAAAAGTGAGGAAGTTTACAGGACTATTGAACGAAATGGTAAGTCTTTTGAGCACAGAATAATGATTGAGAGTAAATCAAAGGAAGTGAAAATAATGTTGAGTAGCGGAAATCTGATTAAACTGAAAATGAAAACTATGGCCCGCGTAGAGGACGAAGTGCAGGATATCTGCTACCTTCGAAAGACAATAATATGTGACAGATCGAAGTACAGAGGATATAAAGAGCGCATAAACGCAGGCAAAGAGTACATCTCTCGCTGCAAGAAGTCTAGTACTATCAAAAATTGGTCTTATGCGAAGAACGAATTTCTAAGAATATGCGTTTGGAGCACTGTGCTGTAGGAGCTAATAATAGACTATTGTAAATCAAAAAACAATAGAATCGTAGTGTTTGAGATGTGGTGCTACAGACGGACGCCGAGAATTACGTGGACTGATAAGAATGGAATCAGTGAGGAGAGGAATATAGGAGTGGACTTATTACGAGAAAAAAACAGGGTTAAAAGACGTGTGTTAAGACAAGGAGTAATGTCCATGCCACCAAATGGAACCATACGGGAAGACAGGAGTTTGGAACATGTCCAACATTATATTGTGAGTGTTGGGAGTAAGTGCTACACAGAGATAAAGAGGTTGACACACTAGAGGAAAACTTGGTTACCCGCATCAAACCAGACAGACGACTAAAAAAATGATTATTTACATAAAAATATACCACGTTTCTAAATTGTGTTAAAAAGTAAAAGGGACACGCAAATGAAAACGACACAGGAAGTAATCGCCATAACCGTTAATACGCTTATCCCACGGTGAGACAATATGGTCAGTGTCTTCATGGAAAAATGTTTACGGTTGCTTAAGGAACCATGACTGTACCCAGACGTGCACGTCTTCGCCCGAAGCAAACCGACGGCCACGAACGTATTTCTTCAGGGCTCCAAAAATACGGAAATCACATGGGGAGAGATCGGGACTGTATGCAGGATGTGTGAGCGATTCCCAGAGGAACTTCTGCAGGGTACTCGAAACAACATTTGCAACATGTCGGCGGGCATTATCCTGCAACACAATGGTGTCGACCGCCAACATTCCTGGTCGTTTGGATTCGATGCGGCGCTCCAATTTTTGCAAAACTGTCCACGTACCACAGTGCGTTAACTGCGACGCCGCGTTCCAGAAGGTCAGCGAGCAGCGAGTTGAAATGGCTCTGAGCACTACGGGATTTAACTTCTGAGATCATCAGTCCCCTAGAACTAAGAACTACATAAACCTAACTAACCTAAGGACATCAAACACCTCCATGCCCGAGGCAAAATTCGAACCTGCGACCATAGCAGTAGCGCGGTTCCAGACTGTAGCGCCTGGAACCACTCGGCCACCCCGGACGGCCAGCGAGTAGTGGGCTGACAGACGGCGTCATGCTGTTTCAGTATAACACCCGCCCACATATTACCAAGCCTGTTTCGACTATGACCCAGACGTTTCGCTGGGAACCCATTACACATACTCTATACACTACCCATCTCTCCTCGTGTGACTTCCATATTTTCGAAATTTTGAAGAAACACATTCGAGACTGCCGATTTGTTTCGGATGAAGAGGTGCAAGCCTGGGTACAATCATGGTTCCTTAAGCAACCGCAAAAATTTTGCCACGAAGATATTCACCGTCTTGTCTCACAGTGGGATAAATGGATTATGGTTATTACTTTTGAAAGAATAAACAGTTTACTCATTTTCCCATCTGTTTCATTTCTATTTGATTGCTTCTTATATAAAATAATTTCTGTTGATCCTATATAGACTGCAACCTCATAGAGATAGTCCTCAAAATTTGTGATCGTGATTTTCAATAGCTATGGCAATAATGCAGGGCACATGTAATAGACACGAGTAAGAAAGTGGACTATTCATGTATCAATTATGTATGACATGTACCCTACGTGTTTCGTTTTAAAACCTTACAATTATTTTCACAGCCATTAAAGGGGGTTTACTAACCTGTATGGGATTTGGAGAAATAATTTATACTTTTAAGTCTGGTCTAAGAAGTTGGTGTATTAAAAATTGAATTTTACTTAAATAATTATTTTCTACTTTTTAGTCTTTGTGTGTGAAATTTTTCAAGCGATTTCATACATTTTATGAGATTACAACACAGCCATGTGAGAAATTTCATGTTTATGTTAGTTTCTCTTCATCTGACTCAGTCGCTATATTGCTTCCTACATACAGATGAGGAGGTAAAAATGAGAGATATTCGAACTCACACAGATGCTTTCCATCAATCGTTCTTCCTGCGAACCATTCCTAACTGGAACAGGGAAATGGGAGAACACAGCACACAAAAAGTGAGTTAATATTGCACTCTAATCCATTTTGTCCTATGTTTAAAATTTCAAGCCTCTAGTTCACTGAGAAATTAGGTTCAAATCAATTGCAAAATTTGCGATATTCATCTCATCCCCCCCCCCCCCCACCTTCTCCTGAGTTGTGCTCGTCTGCTCACTTACTGTCTGGAGAGCATTCTGATACCACCTGCACAACATGCTGGTCATACAGGGCGGCCTAGCTGTCAGGCATTACGAATTTTATCCACCCCCACGCCCACCCCTACCGAATAGACCGACAAGAAAGTGACTTAATATTGCATTTTTTCCACTTCTGAGCTATGTTTATTGCTTCAGCTCTCTAGCTTATCAGGAAGTTATTTTAAAATCACCTGCAAAAGTTGTATCGACCAGACAGACAGGCAAGAAAGTGGCCTAATAAAACGTGGCAAAAAGAAACTTTGTGATGCATATACTTACCTGGGATGAAAAATAACCTGTTACTGAGGAACATATATTAAAAACTAAGAATTATAAGACATTTGAATATATATGTTGAGGTGTGGAGCATTATTAGAAGACTACATCTTCTGGTCAAGGAATTGAGAAGGCAGAGTGGCACAGCTACCATTCTACAGACAGCAGTGAGGGGGCAGATGGTTGGTGGAGTCTCTCCAGACTGCACCAGTAGCTACTTGTCAATGTCAGGGAGCATCAGTACTATGTTTTGAGTTTTATTTTTAATGCATGTTCATTTTCAATTCATGAACATTTTCTATGTCCACTGTGTCTTGTCTGAAGGCTGAACCGTAGGAAGTTCAATTTGTGAAGAAACAAAACAAACAATAAGCAGGTGGAATGTAAATTGTTAAGGAGAAAACAGTTAGACGTTCAGCTGCTGCTGCAGAGTAGGTAATTCGTCCATTAAAATCTCTGCCTTCCCCTCCCTGTCTCATCAGTAGCAACGATATACTTGCTGATTCGCATCATACTAGTTCCCCATCCCCCTGTCCTCAAGACGCCGGAAACAATAAGTTTTCTATTGCGACAGGAGGAGAAAAGCGTGATATACAGCACAGTAAATTCGTCATTCGTTGGTCTAAAATACTTCTTTCAAGCTGGTACATATCTTTTAAATAACATACACAGAATAAAACATTTCACACCATAATATACAGTTAAATGGTCCATTAAACTATCAGTATCTCATAGCACTCATTTTTCTTATCTGAAAGTGTACTTTCATCTTTGGCTGAATAATGTTATGCTGCTGCTGATGTTGTTAAAGTTCATTCACAACAGACTGCAGCACGATTTCCCTAATACACTAACTCATTGTAGCTTATATTTGTTACTCGAGTCCAGTGATTCCGCAAAATAAATTTTAATTTTTGGTGATCTATTACTCGATAAAGCCAACTGTGGTCCCACACTAGCAGGAGTCAACTTGGTACTTGGCTACCAATAGTCACACACAAGTTCAGTTGTTACCACTACAGGAGAAGGCAATGGAACGTATTGGAAAAGCGTTTGAGTTGAATTAAATAACAGTAATAGAGAGATTCGACATTAGATAGAGGTGAGTGGAGAAGCAGGGGGGAGGGAATGGTGGGGGGGGGGGGAGAGGATTGATGAGATTTCATCACCACCGGCAAATAAGTATGATCAACATTATTCTTGCAGTAAGTGTGATACTGAAGATATGGTAAGAGTGACCTTTTTTCCCCCAGAGCAGGGCATACCTGCATCACATATGTGGATGAATTCACCTTACAGCCACCTGCACAGTTGCACGTTCCGTGCTCAGATGTCTGGTACTCCGTTCGAGGGACCGTTGGCCACTTAGGGATACTTAGAAGCAGAGACGCTACAGTCTCCCTGTCGACCGTGATGGAACGCAGATGTATAGACGAACCTGTGGCATGGCCATACCTGAGTGTGTGTCGGTGAGAATAGCGAAAGACATGCAATATTAATCGACATACTTTCGTAGGCAGCAATCATTGGTCCACCGTACGTGTCTGTTATGTATTCAGGAAAAAATGAAGCAACAGAATTTTATTTTATGGTGTATTTTAAATTGACAAGCGTGACCCAAGCCTAATTCTAGAAACAAGACTTATAATAAACATGAGTAAAAGTGAAGACTGGAACCATAACACATAACAGGGATGAGAGACATGGGTTAGCTTATAGCCCACGGTTTTTGGTGGTTTTTTTTTTTTAAATTGAAGACTTTCTTGATAACAGACAATGAAGATTAACTGGGACATTATCATAGGAACGGATAACTGGATAGACACAACGGCATTTGATGGAGACCAAATAATTTTGTAAGACAGTGCGCAAGATCTCCAAATGACACTATATTTTCTGAACCACACATGCGTGGAGGGCACATTTAATAGTATTCACAAAAATATTGTTGCCTTAAGACATATCAGATAGTGCGTGGCACAGCACACACACCACTGGGCAATAAACCGACAAAACAAAAATTAATCAAGTAACGGCTACAGCTTTCTCGACAACACGAAAGCATGACGAAACGCGTATGCAGACCAGTGAAATGAAATTTATGAGGCAGCCAAAAGGGTCCCAGTGTGAGGGATTACATGAAAAATTGAGACATCAGAGCTGGGGAGTAGGGGGGATTTATTTAGTTAACAAAGGAATAAGAAGAAGGGGGCTAAGAATGACTAGAGTATATTGACTGGATGACAGGAGGCAGATTAAGAAAACAAATATTGAACGACAAACCACAAGCAAAAGGAGATACTGGAAGACTACAGAAGAGATGGCTGGCATTAGATTGGAATAGGCGAGGTCCCCACTACTTGAAGTACAGAAGAAGATGACGATGAAAAAGAAGAACAGAATTCAACTGGCTAATGATTTGTTTAAACCAAACGTAGATTCACACTTATTACCAGAGAATAAATGCTGATCAAGACACAGTACACAAGAAGTATTGTCGATAGCGTGGGTCGTCCAATGATTTAAAGGATGCTAGACGTTTAGCGCACGATGACGTTCCCAAAATATCGGACAGTGCGCTCCTCGGTCATGAACACCCTCTGGCTGGGACCCCAGTTGGCCTCGTCGGGTAATACGTGAGCCCACTGTCGGGGACAGCCTCGCTCCCAGAGTCACTGTTGCGGGGGGCCAGTCTGGAGCAGACTGCCGGCTACTGGTTTCGCTCCTGCTGCAGCTGGGAGAACACCTGGTCCATCTCGGGCAGGCGGCGGCGCAGCTCGCGGTCCACGTCCATGGAGAGCAGCTCCTTCTGGACGCGCAGGCGCAGCGGCTCGGCGAACGCGGACATGATCTGCTGGCGCAGCAGGTTGGGCAGCACGTTCACGATCAGCTCGGCCACGTAGTCGGCCGTGCCCAGCCCGTCGATGCGCGCCTGGATGTTGCCGATGCGCACCAGCAGGCTGTCGAGCGTGGGCCGCTTGCGGGTGTCCAGCGGCTGGCTGACGCTCACCGTCACCTGCGGGCGGGCAGCGTCGTCACTGAGTGCGCACCCACTCGCGGCACCAGGGGATCAACGGGCGGGATCGGGTCCAGCAGGCCGGAAAAGGCAAGTACGAACATTCGTGCAGACTTGGGCAGGTTTGCCTGCGGGAAAGGTACATCTTCGGTGAAACCGAGATGTACCTAGATCTTTCGTGTGGCAGTCAGACTCATTAAACGCCATCAGGCACTCAGCGGAGAAGTGAGCCAGTGTTGCAGACTGTCCCCGATTTTATTCGGTCTGTACACTGAACAATGAGTAAATTAAACAAAAGAATAATTTGGAGTGGGAATTAAAGTCAAAGGAGAAGATACACATCATACCATGTTGTTGTTTGTTGTTGTGGTCTTCAGTCCTGAGACTGGTTTGATACAGCTCTCCATGCTACTGTATCCTGTGCAAGCTTCTTCATCTCCCAGTACTTACTGCAACCTACATCCTGCTGAATCTGCTTAGTGTATTCATCTCTTGGTCTCCCTCTACAACTTTTACCCTCCACGCTGCCCTCCAGTGCTAAATTCGTGATCCCTTAATGCCTCAGAACATGTCCTACCAACCGGTCCCTTCTTCTTGCCAAGTTGTGCCACAAACTCCTCTTCTCCCCAATTCTATTCAATACCTCCTCATTAGTTATGTGATCTACCCATCTAATCTTCAGCATTCTTCTGTAGCACCACATTTCCAAAGCTTCTATTTTCTTCTTGTCCAAACTATTTATCGTCCATGTTACACTTCCGTGTATGGCTACACTACATACAAATACTTTCAGAAACGACTTTCTGACACTTAAATCTATACTCGATGTTAACAAATTTCTCTTCTTCAGAAACGCGTTCCTTGCCATTGCCAGTCTACATTTTATGTCCTCTCTACTTCGACCATCATCAATTATTTTGCTCCCCAAATAGCAAAACTCGTTTACTACTTTAAGTGTCTCATTTCCTAATATAATTCCCTCAGCATCACCCGACTTAATTCGACTACATTCCAATATCCTCGTTTTGCTTTTGTTGATGTTCATGTTATACCGTACTTTCGAGACACTATCCATTCCGTTCAACTGCTCTTCCAAGTCCTTTGCTGTCTCTGACAGAATTACAATGTCATCGGCGAACCTCAACGTTTTTATTTCTTCTCCATGGATTTTATTACCTACTCCGAGTTTTTCTTTTGTTTCCTTTACTGCTTGCTCAATATACAGATTGAATAACATCAGGGAGAGGGTACAACCCTGTCTCACTCCCTTCCGAACCACTGCTTCCCTTTCATGCCCCTCAACTCTTATAACTGCAGTCTGGTTTCTGTACAAACTGTAAATAGCCTTTCGCTCCCTGTATTTTACCCCTGCCACCTTTAGAATTTGAAAGAGAGTATTCCAGTCAATATTCTCAAAAGCTTTCTCTAAGTCTAAAAATGCTAGAAACGTAGGTTTGAATTCCTTCATCTTTCTTCTAAGATAAGTCGTAGAGCCAGTATTGCCTCACGTGTTCCAACATTTCTAAGGAATCCAAACTGACCTTCCCCGAAGTCGGCTTCTACCAGTTTTTCCATTCGTCTATAAAGAATTCGCGTTAGTATTTTGCAGCTATCATCATCATCATCATCATCATCATCATCATTTAGACTGATTATGCCTTTCAGCGTTAAGTCTGGAGCATAGCCCGCTTTATACAGTTCCTCCATGATCCCCTATTCAGTGCTAACATTGGTGCCTCTTCTGATGTTAAACCTATTACTTCAAAATCATTCTTAACCGAATCCAGGTACCTTCTCCTCGGTCTGCCCCGACTCCTCCTACCCTCTACTGCTGAATCCATGAGTCTCTTGGGTAACCTTGCTTCTCCCATGCGTGTAACATGACCCCATCATCTAAGCCTGTTCGCCCTGACTGCTACATCTATAGAGTTCATTCCCAGTTTTTCATTGATTTCCTCATTGTGCACACCCTCCTGCCATTGTTACCATCTACTAGTACCTGCAATCATCCTAGCTACTTTCATATCCGTAACCTCAACCTTGTTGATAAGGTAACCTGAATCCACCCAGCTTTCGCTCCCATACAACAAAGTTGGTCGAAAGATTGAACGGTGCACAGATAACTTAGTCTTGGTACTGACTTCCTTCTTGCAGAAGAGAGTAGATCGTAGCTGAGCGCTCACTGCATTAGCTTTGCTACACCTTGCTTCCAGTTCTTTCACTATGTTGCCATCCTGTGAGAATATGCATCCTAAGTACTTGAAACAGTCCACCTGTTCTTTGTTCCTCCTATTCGGCACTCAATCCGTTTATATTTCTTTCCCACTGACATTACTTTCGTTTTGGAGATGCTAATCTTCATACCATAGTCCTTACATTTCTGATCTAGCTCTGAAATATTACTTTGCAAACTTTCAATCGAATCTGCCATCACAACTAAGTCATCCGCATGTACAAGACTGCTTATTTTGTGTTCACGTATCTTAATCTCACCCAGCCAGTCTATTGTTTTCAACATATGATCCATAAATAATATGAACAACAGTGGAGACAGGTTGCAGCCTTGTTTTACCCCTGAAACTACTCTGAACCATGAACTCAATTTACCGTCAACTCTAACTGCTGCCTGACTATCCATGTAAAGACCTTTAATTGCTTGCAAAAGTTTGCCTCCTATTCCATAATCTTGTAGAACAGACAATTCTTCCTCCTAGGAACCCGGTCATATGCCTTTTCTAGATCTATAAAGCATAGATACAATTCCCTGTTCCACTCATAACACTTCTCCATTATTTGCCGTAAGCTAAAGATCTCGTCCTGACAACCTCTAAGAGGCCTAAACCCACACTGATTTTCATCCAATTGGTCCTCAACTAATACTCGCACTTTCCTTTCAACAATACCTGAGAAGATTTTACCCACAACGCTGATTAAAGAGATACCTCTGTAGTTGTTACAATCTTTTCTGTTTCCATGTTTAAAGATTGGTGTGATTACTGCTTTTGTCCAGTCTGATGGAACCTGTCCCGACTCCCAGGCCATTTCCATTATCCTGTGTAGCCATTTAAGACCTGCCATTCCACTGTATTTGATGAGTTCCGACTTAGTTTCATCCACCCCAGGTGCTTTATTGCACTGCAATCTATTGACCATTTTTTCCACTTCCTCAAATGTGATCCTATTTCCATCATCATTCCTATCCCATTCTACCTCGAAATCTGAAACATTACTGATCGCATTTTCACCTACATTGAGCAACTCTTCAAAATATTCCCTCCATCTGCCCAAGGCATCCACAGGATTCACCAGCAGTTTTCCTGACCTGTCCAAAATACTTGTCATTTCCTTCTTACCTCCCGTTTCGAAGACTGCTAATTACACTCCAGAATGGTTTTCCAGCAGCTTGACCCATAGTCTCCAACCTGTTTCCAAAGTCTTCCCACGATTTCTTCTTGGATGCTGCAATTATCTGTTTGGCTTTGTTTCTTTCTTCAACATAACTTTCTCTGTCTACCTGGGTTCTGGTATGTAGCCATTTTTGATACGCCTTCTTTTTCCTTTTACAGGCTGCCTTGACTGTATCATTCCACCAAGCTGTTTGCTTCATCCTACTTTTACACACTACTGTTCCAAGACATTCTTTAGCCACTTCTAGTACTGTGTCCCTGTACCTTGTCCATTCCTTTTCCAATGACTGTAATTGACTACATTCAACTAACTGGTACCTTTCTGAGATCTCTGTTATGTAATTGTGCCTGATTTCCTTATCCTGAAGTTTCTCCACTCTTATCCTCCTACATATGGACCTGACCTCCTGCACTTTCGGCCTCACAATCCCAATTTCACTGCAGATTAAATAATGATCAGTGTCATCAAAGAATCCTCTGCATACACGTGTGTCCCTCACAGCCTTCCTGAATTCCTGATCTGTTATTATATAGTCAATGACAGATCTGGTTCCCCTGCCTTCTCAAGTATACCGGTGAATGTTCTTATGCTTAAAAAAGGAGTTTGTGATTACTAAGCCTATACTGGCACAGAAATCCAAGAGTTGTTTCCTGTTCCAGTTCGCCTCCATATCCTCTCCAAATTTACCCATAACCTTTTCATACCCTTCTGTTCGATTTCCAATCCTGGCGTTAAAATCACCCATCAGCAGAACACTGTCCTTGTCCTTACTCTAACAACTACATCACTGAGTGCCTCATAAAAACTATCCATCCTATCTTGATCTGTCCCTTCACAATGCGAATATACTGACACAATCCTAATTTTCTTGCTAGACACTGTCAAATCTATCCACATCAGTCGTTCGTTTACATACCTTATTGCAACTACGCTGGGTTCCATTTCTTTCCTGATGTAAAGCCCTACACCCCATTCCTGCTTTGACTCCTGACAGGTAGACCTTGTATTCTCCCACTTCCTCTTCTTTCTCACCCCTTACCCGAATGTCACTAACAGCTAAAACGTCCAGCTCCATCTTACTTGCAGACTCTGCCAGCTCTACCATCTTCGCAGAGTAGCCCCCATTGATATTAATAGCTCCCCATCTCATTACCATTTGTTTGCCAAGCCGTATCTTAGGAGTCCCTGGTTTGTCAGTTAGAGGTGGGACTCCGTCACCTCCAAAGGTCCGAGGCATTTTGCTCTGATTGTTGCCAGCATCATATTTGAAGTATCAGGGAAGCAGGTTGGTAGCCTTACTTGCCCCGAGTCCCATTGGGTTTTCACCCCTAACGGCTGAGGGACTAACTGGTGGATTTGGTAGTCTTTGCCGTATGAGCACAAAGGTGACCACGACTCAGAATATGTCCGAGATGCCCAGCCTTATTCCAAAGTAACTGGTATCCCGACTGTCGGGACCACTTACTTGGCCACTCATACGTTGCCTGTGGTTCATGAGCTAGGACATGACTACAGGAACCCACACCATGACTTATTAAACTGATAGTTCGTTAATTTTCACATCTGTCAACACCTGCTTTCTTTGGGATTGGAATTATTATTTTCTTCTTGAAGTCTGTGGGTATTTCGCCTGTCTCGTATATCTTGCTCACCAGATGGTAGAGTTTTGTCAGGACTGGCTCTCCCAAGGCCGTCAGTAGTTCTAATGGTATGTTGTCTACTCCCGGGGCCTTGTTTCGACTCAGGTCTTTCAGTGCTCTGTCAAACTCTTCACGCAGTATCGTATCTCCCATTTCATCTTCATCTACATCATTTTCCATAATATTGTCCTCAAGTACATCGCCCTTGTATAGACCCTCTATATACTCCTTCCACCTTTCTGCTTTCCCTTCTTTGCTTAGAACTGGGTTTAATAGCATAACGGCTTTATTATCATCATCGATTAGATTTTAACAGCAATAGAGAACCGATCTAAGAAGATTAAAAAATCATGAATCACAGAATCCACGAGGCACGGACGAAAGGAACGTTGGCCAGTAGGTCTGGTCTCGCTTCTCCGTCCGCCGCTCGTGGTCTCCCGGTAGCGTTCTCGCTTCCCGAGCACGGGGTCCCGGGTTCGATTCCCGGCGGGGTCAGGGATTTTCACCTGCCTCGAGATGACTGGGTGTTTGTGTTGTCCTCATCATTTCATCATCATCCAGGAAAGTGGCGAAATTGGACTGAGCAAAGACTGGGTAATTGTACGGGCGCTGCTAGCCACGCAGTTGAGCGCCCCACATACCAAACATCATCATCATCTCTGGTCTCGCTTTTGCCGGACTGCCACGGCAGAAGCGGCCCCGCACGCGGTGCTGGGGCGCGGCTCACCTGTATGTAGTCGACGGTGAAGCTGGCGAGCCCCGAGCTGGTGACGAGGCCGGCCAGGCTGGCGTCCCAGTGGCAGGAGCCGCGCAGCCGCTTGGTGCCGACCTGCGCGTGCGCAGTCAGCACGTTGCTCTCCTCGATGAAGGTCACGCCCTGCTCGCGAGCCCACTTCTCGTCCTCGGGGTCGACGCGGCGCTCGAACACCACCAGCTCCTCCACCTCCTCCTCGAACTGCGCCGCGTTCGCCGTGCTGTTGTCGGCGGCGTCGTAGACGGCCGTATCGTCCGACGTGCCGTTGGAGGCGGCCACCACGCGCCGGCGCACCTTCATCAGCTTCTGCGCGCTCACCACTTTGCGCTCCATGTCGATGGTCACCTCACCCACTCGGTGGAAGGTGGCCAGACCAGTCATCATCATCCCGGACAGATCCACCTGTTACCAAAGAACAGTTGCGCCTTATCCGCCACGGTACCGGCTCTACGACCTGTTCCAAAAATGGCTCAAATGGCTCTGAGCACTATGGCACTTAACTTCTGAGGTCATCAGTCCCCTAGAACTTATAACTACTTAAACCTAACTAACCTAAGGGCATCATACACATCCATGCCCGAGGCAGGATTCGAACCTGGGACTGTAGCACCTAGAACCGCTAGGCCACCCCGGCCGGCCGACTTGTTCCTTTTTATTTTATCTCCCGCCCTGGAGATGAACAGATTCCGCTCCAGACACCCCTCTTTAAAAAAGGCAAAAAATACGCATCCTCTCAACCCGGATTATGGCAACCTCTGGAAAACGCGGTGGAGAGAATCTGTGCCCCAAAACCTGCAGAATATGCCATGTATCAATGTCCAACCACCAGGATTCAATTTGCCAAGGAAAACTTGGACGACCTTGAATCGAATTCGGACAAATAACGGCAGATGTGCAGACAGCCTCCACAGGTGGGGTAAAATCACCTCCCCGAGATGTGACTGCGGTGCGGACCGGCAGACGATTCGTCACATCGTGGAAGATTGCTCTCTGAGACGTTTTGCAGGAGACCCCAATGAGTTTCTGACCGCGACTGAAAGTGCAATAGACTATGTCACAAATCTGGATGTTTGTTTGTGAACTTTTGTTTGTTATATACACTATTTTAAATACTTTTATATCCACAACTATATGTTATACACTGTGACTAATCTTTATTTCTGTGTCTTATGATTTTTATGTCTTTTTTTATATGATGTGTTACATGCCATAAGCTAAATAAATAAATATTTTTTTTATTTACACGTCTAGTTCCGTAGGACCAAATTGAGGAGCAAATCTCCAAGGTCATGGAACGTGTCAGTAGATGAAATTACAACATAAAAGTAACAACAGATATATAATGTTTATGAACCAAAAAACGACAAGCCATAAGGTTAACTAAACGAAATCAACAATATAACACAGGAATCAGCTTAATTCTTCAATGAACTCCTCGACAGAGCACGAGGAGTGACCCATGAGGAAACTCTTCAGTCTCGATTTGAAAGCGCGTGGATTACTGCTAACATTTCTGAATTCTTATGGTAGGTTATTGAAAATGTATGCAGCAGTATACTGCACACCTTTCTGAACAAGAAGTCCGAGTCCAAATGCAGGTTTGATTTCAGCCGAGTATTAACTGAGTGAAAGCTGCTTATTCTCGGGAATGAGCTGATATTGTTAACAAGAAATGACCGTAATGAATATAAAGGCTGGTCCATTGGTAGTGACTGGGCCAAATATCTCACGAAATAAGCATCAAACGAAAAAACTACAAAGAACGAAACTCATCTAGCTTGAAGGGGTAAACCAGATGGCGCTACGGTTGGCCCGCTAGATGGGGCTGCCGTAGGTCAAACGAATATCAACTGCGTTTTTTTTTTTTTAATAGGAATATTACATATTCGTGTAGTACGTAAAGAAATATGAATGTTTTAGTTGGACCACTTTTTTCGCTTTATGATAGATGGCGCTGTAATAGTCACAAACGTATAGGTACGTGGTATCATGTAATATTCCGCCAGTGCGGACAGTATTTGCTTCGTGATACATTACCCGTGTTAAAATGGACCGTTTACCAATTGCGGAAAAGTTCGATATCGTGTTGATGTATGGCTATTGTGATCAAAATGCCCAACGGACGTGTGCTGTGTATGCTGCTCGGTATACTGGACGACATCATCCAAGTGTCCGGGTCGTTCGCCGGGTAGTTACGTTACTTAAGGAAACAGGAAGTGTTCAGACACATGTGAAAAGCCAACCACGACCTGCAACACATGATGATGCCCAAGTAGCTGTTTTCGCTGCTGTCGCGGCTAATCCGCACATCAGTAGCAGACAAATTGCGCGAGAATCGGGAATCTCAAAAACGTCGGTGTTGAGAATGCTACATCAACATCGATTGCACCCGTACCATATTTCTATGCACCAGGAATTGCATGGCGACGACTTTGAACTTCGGGTACAGTTCTGCCACTGGGCACAAGAGAAATTACGGGACGATGACAGATTTTTTGCACGCGTTCTATTTAACGACGAAGAGTCTTTCGCCAACAGCGATAACGTAAACCGGCATAATATGCACTATTGGGAAACGGAAAATCCACGATCGCTACGACAAGTGGAACATCAGCAACCTAGGCGGATTAATGTACGGTGCAGCATTATGGGAGGAAGGATAATTGGCCCCCATTTTATCGATGGCAATCTAAATGGTGCAATGTATACTGATTTCCTACGTAATGTTCTACCGATGTTACTACAAGATGTTTCACTGTATGACACAATGGCGATGTACTTCCAACATGATGAATGTCCGGCACATAGCTCGAGTGCGGTTGAAGCAGTACTGAATAACATATTTCATGATAGGTGGATTGGTCGTCCAAGCACCATACCATGGCCCGCACGTTCACCGGATCTGACGTAACGGGATTTCTTTCTGTGGGGAAAGTTGAAAGATATTTGCTATCGTGATCCACCGACAATGCCTGACTACATGCGTCAGCGCATTGTCAGTGCATGCGCGAACATTACAGAAGGCGAACTACCCGCTGTTGAGAGGAATGTCGTTACACGTATTGCGAAATGCATTGAGGTTGACGGACATCATTTTGAGCATTTATTGCATTAATGTGGTATTTACAGGTAATCACGCTGTAACAGCATGCGTTCTCAGAAATGATAAGTTCACAAAGGTACATGTATCACATTGGAACAACCGAAATAAAATGTTCAAACGTACCTACGTTCTGTATTTTAATTTAAAAAACCTACCTGTTAGCAACTGTTCGTCTAAAATTGTGAGCCATATGTTTGCGACTATCACAAAGCGAAAAAAGTGGTCCAACTAAAACATTCATATTTCTTTACGTACTACACGAATATGTAACAAAAAGTGGGGGTTCCTATTTTAAAAAACGCAGTTATGCGATTTTTTTCTTATGGGGATACGTCTACCAAAGTGCGTGCATCTCCTCCCATTTACCTTGTGACATAACAGAACTGAAGAACAGAATAACAGCCGCCATAACTTCTGTAAAAGCAAATACATCGTGTTAAATTCATTACATTTAGCTACTGCCTAGATGCTGCGCGTGCTGTTGGACACACAGATCACTTGTAATAGCGTAGCTAAAACTTTAGAATATTGTGATTATTTTGCAGTCCATCCCACGTTTGTTGTACGTTTTTGTCAATAAATATGGAGTTTTGAAATAAGGTCATTGTTTCTGAATCATCCTGTATAATATTGCAGGGAAACCTAGTTAAGTTTCCCCTTGCATGTTGGTTCTTGGAATCAGATGTGACAATTGTGATGCTCTTGCTAGTGACACAATACTTAAATGCTTTTAATTAATTTAACATCCTAATACTCAATGGCTGACAAAAGAGCAGACCCAATGTTCCGAATGTTATGTGGTCATTGGTAATCATCTGTTATCTCAAACTGCTCTGAGTGTGATAAGAAGCACACTAATCCCAGTCGAAAGGTTCTATAAAGGAATAAATTTCAGAGTGAATGCAAGGAACGAATACCTGTCAAAGTGTAGTTTCCCTGAGTATATTATTGAAGAAAACGTCTCGGGTTCCCGATCGCGTATCAGTGTTTAATGTACCTTAAGTATCGTGGTATTTCAACACTTGCACTAAGATGGAAAACAGAGAGATTTTTATCAACATTTACAGTACTGTATCGGTATGTTGGTTCTTCGTTTCAACATTGTAGAATGGTATTGAGTATTAGCTAGCAAGGGTTGTCGTCGTTGTCTTACACTGTGCCTCGCAGCTCGTTGAGAGTGTTAAAAACCATTTGATAGAATAATTACTTTTGCCCATTCCAAGTAGTTACGTAAATTGAAGGCCCTAGTAAGTCACTGCTCTCGTGACTACATGGAACAGCCTGAATTTGTCTGTAGTTACCAATCTGTACGCGTGTTAATGTAGTCATTGCAAACACTTGGTAAAGAAAAAGACCGGTCGGTGTCAAATTCTCTACAGACTACATGCTGCCACGTGCATGGGCGCCCGCATAAATTTCAGCATGGCGAATGTGAATATGAGTTATTCAGTTTAGAGGCATCTCGTGACACAAAAATTATGGAAACGTAATGCAATAACCGATTAAAAGAGTTTTTCCAGAATCTCTTCCAAAAAAGAATGAGAATTCTTCTGTTGTTGTTGTTGTCTTTAGTCCAAAAACTGTTTTGATGCAGGTCTCCATGTTATTCTATCCTGTGCAACACTCCTCCAAATAACTACTGCATCCAGTATCCTTCTGAATCTGCTTAGTGTATTCATCTCTTGGTCTCCCTCCTCGATTTTCACGCTCCGCATCTCCCTCCAATACTAAATTGGTGTTCCCTTGACGTCTCAGAATGTGTTCTATCAACGTATCTCTTCCACTAGTCACCTTATGTCGCAAATTTCTTGTCTCTCAATTCTACTTATCAGATACATGATCTACCTTGATAATCTTCCGCATTCTTCTGTAGCACCACATTTCAAAAGCCTCTATTCTCTTCTTATCTAAACTCTTCATCGTCCATATTTCACTTCCACACGCGGCTACACTCCATACAAATAACGTCAGAAAAGACTTCGTAACACTTAAATCTATATTCGATGTCAACAAATTTCTCTTCTTCAAAAATGCTTTTCTTGTCATTACGAATCCATATTTTATATCCTGTCTGCTTCAGCTATCATCAGCTATTTTTCTGCCCAAATACCACAACTCATCTACTACTTTAAGTGCCTCATTTCCTAATATAATTTTCTCAGCGTCACATGATTTAATTCGACTACATTACATTATCCTTGTTTTGCTTTTGTTCCAAAAATGGCTCTGAGCACTATGGGCCTTAACATCTGAGGTCATCAGTCCCCTAGAACTTAGAACTACTTAAACCTAACTATGCCCGAGGCAGGATCCGAACTTGCGACCGCAGCGGTCACGCGATTCCAGACTGAAGCGCCTAGAACCGCTCGGCCACACCGGCCGGCTTGCTTTTGTCGATGTTAACCTTATACCCTCCTTTCAAGACACTGCCCATTCCGATAAACTGCTCTTCCTAGTCCTTAACTGTTTCTTGACAGAATTACAAAAATGGGTCAAATGGCTCTGAGCACTATGGGACTTAACTTCTGAGGTCATCAGTTCCCTAGAACTTAGAACTACTTAAACCTAACTAACCTAAGGACACCACACACATCCATGCCCGAGGCAGGATTCGAACCTGCGACCGTAGCGGTCGCGCGGTTCCAGAATGTAGCGCCTAGAACCGCTCGGCCACCCCGGTCGCCACAGAATTACAATGTCATCGGAAAACCTCAAAGTTTATATTTCTTCTCCCTGGACTTTAATTCCTACGCCAGTTTTTTCTATGGTTTCCTTTACTGCTTGCTCAATGTACAGATTGAATAAAGTCGAGGATAGGCTACAACCCTGTCTCATCCCTTCTTACCCACTGGTTCCCTTTCATATCCCTCCACTCCAATAATTGCCGTCTGGTTTCTGTACAAGTTGTAAATAGTCATTCGCTGCCTGTGTTTCGCCCCTGCTGCCCTTAGAATATCTTTGAGAGTATTCCAGTCAACTGTGTCAAAGCTTTATCCATGTCCGAGCTGATCCTTTCTCACCATGTAGGTGAGCGACAACATAATATTTCCACACTTTGAAGAGAAAGCTGCCGATCGAAATTTCATGCGAAAGTCCTGAGGCAGTGAAATACGCCTTCATTTCTGTCCACTTCTATGATAGCGTTCTCGGCTTCTCTTTATCTCAGCGATTTGCATTTCTCTCTTCTCCAAGTCATCCATATCGCGACATTCGTTCACAGTACACTTGTTTCTTCTAGGTAATTCGTAACCTGTTTCCTCACATTCATCTGTCGTGCTATCTTCTAAGAATGTGCATTCCTGTGTAATTTTAATGTTGGTAAATGTAACACGATGATCCCAAACAGTGTCTATATCGTAAAACTAAGTGCAATAGAAAATAAAAACACTAACATTAAATGTTCATCATTAGTGACACAAAGAATGTACGTAATTAGGAAAAGAATATAGTACAGAAATAAAATCACAATTTCTTAACAAGAGGAACAAATACTGTAAAAATAGATCACAACAAAGAAAAAAGAGGTAATTTACTATACTGACCCTGCAAGAATAGTCGCGGTAACACTAATGACAACAATAAACAAGCAACCACCAGCCCAGTGCTCTCTCGATCCGCAACCCCTCTCTAGTTTAGTAGGTACTTACCAGAGTTGGGCAACACGATTCTTTTTCCCGATTCGATTCCTACGATTCAATCTCACGTTGCGAATCGATTCCTACGGTTCGTTCACGATTCTTTCACAATGCGTTCTAGTCTGCGATGGCACGATTCTTGTTGTTGTTGTTGTTGTGGTCTTCAGTCCTGAGACTGGTTTGATGCAGCTCTCCATGCTACTCTATCCTGTGCAAGCTTCTTCATCTCCCAGTACCTACTGCAACCTACATCCTTCTGAATCTGCTTAGTGTATTCATCTCTTGGTCTCCCTCTACGATTTTTACCCTCCACGCTGCCCTCCAATGCTAAATTTGTGATCCCTCGATGCCTCAGAACATGTCCTACCAACCGATCCCTTCTTCTAGTCAAGTTGTGCCACAAACTTCTCTTCTCCCCAATCCTATTCAATACCTCCTCATTAGTTATGTGATCTACCCACCTTATCTTCAGCATTCTTCTGTAGCACCACATTTCGAAAGCTTCTATTCTCTTCTTGTCCAAACTAGTTATCGTCCATGTCTCACTTCCATACATGGCTACACTCCATACAAATACTTTCAGAAACGACTTCCTGACACCTAAATCTATATTCGATGTTAACAAATTTCTCTTCTTGAGAAACGCTTTCCTTGCCATTGCCAGTCTACATTTTATATCCTCTCTACTTCGACCATCATCGGTTATTTTACTCCCTAAATAGCAAAACTCCTTTACTACTTTAAGTGTCTCATTTCCTAATCTAATTCCCTCAGCATCACCCGACTTAATTTGACTACATTCCATTATCCTCGTTTTGCTTTTGTTGATGTTCATCTTATATCCTCTTTTCAAGCCACTGTCCATTCCGTTCAACTGCTCTTCCAAGTCCTTTGCTGTCTCTGACAGAATTACAATGTCATCGGCGAACCTCAAAGTTTTTACTTCTTCTCCATGAATTTTAATACCTACTCCGAATTTTTCTTTTGTTTCCTTTACTGCTTGCTCAATATACAGATTGAATAACATCGGGGAGAGGCTACAACCCTGTCTCACTCCTTTCCCAACCACTGCTTCCCTTTCATGCCCCTCGACTCTTATAACTGCCATCTGGTTTCTGTACAAATTGTAAATAGCCTTTCGCTCCCTGTATTTTACCCCTGCCACCTTCAGAATTTGAAAGAGAGTATTCCAGTCAACATTGTCAAAAGCTTTCTCTAAGTCTACAAATGCTAGAAACGTAGGTTTGCCTTTCCTTAATCTTGCTTCTAAGATAAGTCGTATGGTCAGTATTGCCTCACGTGTTCCAGTATTTCTACGGAATCCAAACTGATCTTCCCCGAGGACAGCTTCTACCAGTTTTTCCATTCGTCTGTAAAGAATTCGCGTTAGTATTTTGCAGCTGTGACTTATTAAACTGATAGTTCGGTAACTTTCACATCTGTCAACACCTGCTTTCTTTGGGATTGGAATTATTATATTCTTCTTAAAGTCTGAGGGTATTTCGCCTGTCTCATACATCGTGCTCACCAGATGGTAGAGTTTTGTCATGACTGGCTCTCCTGGCACGATTCTTACGGAATGCAAAAAGTTCTACATCTTACTCACAGATGGCAGGAGATGTATGAAATTGTCAGTGGGGTTAGAATCGCACTGTGTCATGATAAGATATGCCAGAAATAGTTTATTTATGAGTAAACATGCATATGATGTTACAAGTGTGATTCTCGATTTACACGTGTAATGCATTAATTGATGAAAGGTCACGTTTGATTTGATTGCATCTATTGTTTTATTTCAGTATGCCAGGAAAGAGGAGTCGATTTGTGCGGAAGGTGGTGCAAAATTACGTGGTATACCAGTTTGGTTGTGTGGCTTGAACGTATCTAACTACAGACGTCTGTTTATAGTAACAAAATCTAGCAGTGAGGCAGACGTGGTTTGGCTCATATCATCCTGCCATCTGGCGGTCGTAATCATTCGGCACGACTCGGAACTTGCTTTCGAAGCATAGCGTGCTAAGTATCGATGAATCGTTGGAACTTGGAATCGTCACGAGTCGGAAACACGTAATCGTTCTTACGATTCCTTTGAACGACGACTCGTCCGTATCACGATTCGATTCTTACGATTCTTTGTTTAGAGTCGTTCAAATGAACGACTCATTCACGAATCGCTCACAACTCTAGTACTTACCACAACTGTTCCGTGTCCGCCCTCCCAGGTGAAGTTGGGCACTCCCATGGGATCGTAGCCCATCTCCCGAATCTTCTTCCGGACGTCGAACATGGCCGTGTCAAATGGAGAGATGGAGTTGGGGAAGCGCTGCGGAATTTTGGCGACGTTCTTGTTGATGTCGCCACGCACGTTCTTGTTGACCTCTTTCAAGATGAAGGGCTTGATGCTGTCGAAGATGAACGTACCCACTGAGTTCAGGATTCCCTGCGGACAAATTCATAAGACAGAATCCCAGGTGAAACGATTTCTAGTATCTAATGGCGACATTACAAACATGGGTAATACACCTTCCTGCGTCGCCTGATCTCGAACAACGTATCAGACGATAAGCTTCTATTTCTGCCATAAGCATCTCGTTTATATCGGGTGATAAAAAAGACAGTATAAATTTGAAAGCTTAATAAACCACGGAATAATGTAGATAGAGAGGTAAAAATTGACACACATGCTTGGAATGACATGGGATTTTATTAGAACAAAAAAATAAGTTCACAAAAGTCCGATAGATGGCGCTGGACAGCAAAACGTGTGACTGCGCATGACAATCGTGTATAAAAGGAGCTGTAATGAGAGAGAGAATCAGATGCACCAGCAGTCGCCGCATGTTGAAGTTACCTGAAAAGACGCTTTTGGTGAAGGCGTATTATCAGAATGGGGAATGTGCTAGTTGAGCGTTACGATCCTATTTCCATAGGAAGGGGATTCGAACGGGTAAAGGTCCGTTGACAAATGCAACTGTGGCAAGAATGATTTCGAAGTTCGAAGCCACGGGTTGTTTAGACGATAGACCCCGTAGTGGCCGACCGAGCACAAGGCGTAATGCTGCTGAGACAGTTCAGGAAGAAATGGAGACTGTAGCGGGTTCGTCTATGCACGGGGAAGTCAGCGCTCGTGCAGTCGCACGTCGCACCGGCATTCCATACACTACTGTTTGGTTGCCACTTAGGCGTACCCTCCGAGCCTATCCGTACAAAATCCATCGGCATCATGAACTGTTACCTGGCGATTTAGTGAAGCGGAGGGCATTTGCGGTGTGGGCGTTGCAAAAGATGGCGGAAGATGACGATTGGTTGAGTAACGTGTTGTGGACCGACGAAGCTCATTTCACGCTCCGAGGGTCTGTCAACGCCCACAACTGCAGAATTTGGGCTACCGAAAATCCTAGAACTGTCGTGGAAACTCCATTGCACGATGAGAAAGTCACGATATGGGTTGGATTTACCACATCTGCCGTTATCGGGCCTTTTTTCTTCGAAGAAATGCGTGATTCTGGTTTTGTAACTGCTACCGTGACGGGTGAGAGGTACGCCGATATGTTACAGAATCGCATCATCCTCAGCCTGGCTGATAAACACCTACTGGAACGAACGATGTTTATGCAGGATGGCGCTCCACCCCATATTGCTAGTCGCGTGAAAGATCTCTTGCGCTCGTCGTTTGGTGATGATCGTTTGCTCAGCCGCCGCTTTCGTCATGCTTGGCCTCCCAGGTCCCCAGACCTCAGTCCGTGCGATTATTGGCTTTGGGGTTACCTGAAGTCGCAAGTGTATCGTGATCGACCGACATCTCTAGGGATGCTGAAAGACAACATCCGATGCCAATGTCTCACCATAACTCCGGACGTGCTTTACAGTGCTGCTCACAACATTATTCCTCGACTACAGCTATTGTTGAGGAATGATGGTGGACATATTGAGCATTTCCTGTAAAGAACATCATCTTTGCTTTGTCTTACTTTGTTATGCTAATTAGTGCTATTCTGATCAGATGAAGCGCCATCTGTCGGACATTTTTTGAACTTTTGTATATTTTTGGTTCTAATAAAACCCCATGCCATTCCAAGCATGTGTGTCAATTTCTACCTCTCTATCTATACTATTCTGTGATAAATTCAGTTTTCATATTTATACTTTTTTGATCACCCGGTACATCTCAGTGAAAATGTTGTATGACCACTGAATGACCTTATCAATACTTAGTAGGTTATTCAATATTTTACAATACGTAATCAAGCGAATACAAAAATTTCACCATAAAATTTATATAATTCTGCTAGCAGTTGTTTCGTAGTCATGTGAGTCTGAGGAGAGTAATTTATCTTTAATTACTGCTTTGAATTATTACAAAACTCGCCCGTTATTTCCGCTTCGGCTTCCGAAATTAATAATTTCTTGTGCCCGGTATTTACGCTGCTCTGAAAGACGTTAATATGGTTGGTATCTGATGGCGATTTTGACAAATACTTATGACTTCTAATCCTGAAGCACGGAATGAAATAATCTGAAAATAAAATTTCTTTAGTCTAAAATAAAAAACAAATCAATCAGCAAAGTAAATGCAATATGTTCTAACGTGCACATCTGCGAAATGAAAATATGCTGCTATGTATACATCTTGCAGCTCTTTCCTGTACTATATATCAAAAACTTTTTCACGAAAGTTCTGCAATTTCTTAAACCGTTTTCATTGCGGCTTTCACTTCAACGTACAATATGACCTTGAAATAACCCCTCCACAGGCACTGATAAATTGAACAGTGTACGCAAGCCGAATTGCCCCGTTCACTACTGGAACCACTGTGCTTTCTACTGGACTGCGCTGAGAAAGCAGGTTATATACAAACGCCGCAGAATACCAGCACAAGCAGTCTGCCCGAATACAGCAGCTTCTCTAGCAGCCCATAAGGCACACAGTGGAAGACCTCACTCAGTCCTCACGCCTGTGATTGAAGACCATGGGCTATATTCAACTGATGAAAGTTCTAAATTCTGGAACCAATGCGTGATTATTGGCAGCAGATGGTGAAATTGCCGTAACCTACTATATCATGTCCTTCTGGCCACAAGGTCACCGTGGCAGATTGCGGTTTGTCAATGGCACTCGTAAAAAGGTGGTGCAGATCCATTGTTTTCGTCTCACTTTCTATTTACAAATGCAGTGCCATTTACAAGAGATTGTTTGCGAATTTTCATAATCATCGTGTATTCTATGATGGAAACAGCCGTGCAATCTCAATCAAAATATAGGCAAGCGTTCTTGGCGATATCTTAACATTGCATTGTGTACTACCGCAGATGTCGATTTGGGTCAATTTTCAGGATTTTTCATTAAAGTAATACCTACCTTGCCAGAGGATCTGCTATGTCAGCAAAGACTGCAGATATTATTCAAGCATAATGGTGCACCAGCACATACTCACAACATATGCATCAACTTTTGACACTGACGTTTCAGGGTCACTGGATTGTTTGACGCAGCCCCACACCTTGACCTCCACCGTTCCCCATTTCTCGACATTCAGGTCAATTTGCCAGCGCTTTTCCAGTCAGCTTTATGCATATACCAAAGATCGAGTCCACCGTGCATGCCTGTGCATAAAACTACAACCGAGTCACCTTCAATGAGTGTTGAATGTGTGATTCCTTACTGTGAAGGTCAGAAGGGTGCATTGCTACAGCTGTAAGTCACGCCAAGCTCCTTAAGTGAACAACTTCCACGAAAGGACGTCACACTCTTGTGGCCAGCTGGTTAGACCTCATAAGTATACATTTCCACATTCATGTTTATTGGCCTTGTTTTTATTGTTTCCATGTCTACCATCTCTCAATATATTCGATACTTTTTTACACGATACATATAGAGAGTTTCAAAAAAGTGTCTCATACTCTTACAGCAGATATTAAGGTCACTACCAGAAAAAAGTCCCACAAACATACATGCAGAAACATACACTTGTTGAAATAAGCCATTTTGCCCCATCATAACTAACTCTCTGACGTTGTAGGTGTCCAATGTGATTACCACTCATTGTAACATAGCTTCATTTACTGCTCGAGAAGGAGTGATCATGGGATTGACACGTCACACTGATCACCTACCTCTCGCGACAAATATTCTTCCATACGCAATGTGTAAAGTGATCAATCTTTACAGAGAAACCTTGTCCTTGTGAATTATTCGTGTCTGCAATTTAGGGACAACGTGTTGGACCGTTTTTAGATGGAATGTGGCATTAACGATATCGTTATGTGTACATCCACATTCAATGACGTTGAAATCGTATTCTGCTAACAGCACAGAATCAAAATTATATGTTCGGAATGGCTGATGTCAGGGACAGATATAAGGCCTATGTCTGTCAAACAGTATCACAGACTGAGATGTAGTAGATACAGAAACAAATTCTACCAATTACCCACGAACCTCAACTTGAACAGGATTTAGATTAGATTAGATTAGATTAGTTTTTCGTTCCATAGATCCGTGGTGAGGAGATCTTCGTGGATGTGGAACATGTCGATTTTTTTTAACCTTAAATAACAATACTAATAGTATGAATATATACAATACATCATTTGTTTCTATTAAAAAATTCGTCAATGGAGTAGGAGGAGTTGGCCACTAGTAAGTCTTTCAGGCTCCTTTTAAGCTGATCTTTATTTGTAACTAAATTTTTTATGTTTGCTGGCAAATTATTGAAGATGAGTGTTCCTGAGTTGTGGACCCCTTTTTGAACTAAAGTAAGTGCTTTTAAGTCCTTGTCCAGATCATTTTTGTTCCTGGTATTGTATGTATGAACTGAACTGTTTGTTGGAAAAAGAGATACACTCCTGGAAATTGAAATAAGAACACCGTGAATTCATTGTCCCAGGAAGGGGAAACTTTATTGGCACATTCCTGGGGTCAAATACATCACATGATCATACTGACAGAACCACAGGCACATGGACACAGGCAACAGAGCATGCACAATGTCGGCACTAGTACAGTGTATATCCACCTTTCGCAGCAATGCAGGCTGCTATTCTCCCATGGAGACGATCGTAGAGATGCTGGATGTAGTCCTGTGGAACGGCTTGCCATGCCATTTCCACCTGGCGCCTCAGTTGGACCAGCGTTCGTGCTGGACGTGCAGACCGCGCGAGACGACGCTTCATCCAGTCCCAAACATGCTCAATGGGGGACAGATCCGGTGATCTTGCTGGCCAGGGTAGTTGACTTACACCTTCTAGAGCACGTTGGGTGGCACGGGATACATGCGCACGTGCATTGTCCTGTTGGAACAGCAAGTTCCCTTGCCGGTCTAGGAATGGTAGAACGATGGGTTCGATGACGGTTTGGATGTACCGTGCACTATTCAGTGTCCCCTCGACGATCACCAGTGGTGTACGGCCAGTGTAGGAGCTCGCTCCCCACACCATGATGCCGGGTGTTGGCCCTGTGTGCCTCGGTCGTATGCAGTCCTGATTGTGGCGCTCACCTGCACGGCGCCAAACACGCATACGACCATCATTGGCACCAAGGCAGAAGCGACTCTCATCGCTGAAGACGACACGTCTCCATTCGTCCCTCCATTCACGCCTGTCGCGACACCACTGGAGGCGGGCTGCACGATGTTGGGGCGTAAGCGGAAGACGGCCTAACGGTGTGCGGGACCGTAGCCCAGCTTCATGGAGACGGTTGCGAACGGTCCTCGCCGATACCCCAGGAGCAACAGTGTCCCTAATTTGCTGGGAAGTGGCGGTGCGGTCCCCTACGGCACTGCGTAGGATCCTACGGTCTTGACGTGCATCCGTGCGTCGCTGCGGTCCGGTCCCAGGTCGACGGGCACGTGCACCTTCCGCCGACCACTGGCGACAACATCGATGTACTGTGGAGACCTCACGCCCCACGTGTTGAGCAATTCGGCGGTACGTCCACCCGGCCTCCCGCATGCCCACTATACGCCCTCGCTCAAAGTCCGTCAACTGCACATACGGTTCACGTCCACGCTGTCGCGGCATGCTACCAGTGTTAAAGACTGCGATGGAGCTCCGTATGCCACGTCAAACTGGCTGACACTGACGGCGGTGGTGCACAAATGCTGCGCAGCTAGCGCCATTCGACGGCCAACACCGCGGTTCCTGGTGTGTCCGCTGTGCCGTGCGTGTGATCATTGCTTGTACAGCCCTCTCGCAGTGTCCGGAGCAAGTATGGTGGGTCTGACACACCGGTGTCAATGTGTTCTTTTTTCCATTTCCAGGAGTGTATATTATTTATGACAAATTTCATTAAGGAGCAAATATACTGAGAGGCAGTAGTTAGTATACCCAATTCTTTGAAGAGGTTTCTACAGGACGTCCGTGAGTTTATTCCACAAATATTACACGCTTTTGGACTCTGAAAACTTTTGTTTGACTTGAAGAGATACCCCAAAATATTATACCATATGACATTATGGAATGAAAGTAGGCAAAATATGCAAGCTTTTTCATTTTTATGTTGCCTATGTCTGCCAACACTCGAATTGCAAATACAGATTTGTTAAGGCGTTTCTGCAGTTCTGTGGTGTGCTCCTCCCAACTGAAAATTATCAAGTTTTAATCCCAGGAATTTAAGACTGTCAACCTCTTCTGTCTGCTCTTATTCATACTTTATGCATATGCTGGGTGGAAACCTCTTACAGGTTCTGAATTGCATATAGTGAGTCTTTTCGAAGTTTAATGTCAGTGAGTTGGCTTTAAACCATTTATTAATATCCACGAAAATATCATTAGCATATCTTTCTAGAACTACATTCGACATACTATTTATTGCAATACTTGTGTCATCTGCTTCTGGCAGTGTAACTGATGAGAGATCATTAATGTACACAAGAAAAAGCAATGGGCCTACAATGGATCCTTGTGGGACACCACATGTAATTTCTTCCCATTCTGATGATGACTGATGACTTAATTCACTAGTCCCTTTCATTGATACCCTTTGTTTCCTGTTAGCGAGGTATGACTTGAACCATTTTGCAGCACTGCCCGTGACACCATAGAATTCTAATTTATTTAAAAGGATGTTGTGGTTCACACCATACCTAAAAAAGTGTGACCACTCTTTCGAACAAGCATTCAATATTCCAATTTAAAGAACATTTCATTTGTGAAAGGAAAGGAATCAACACCTTCTGACCCACTGGGCTTCGCATGAAAGATGCAATGTATTTGTTTGGCGTGACTGCAAAAAAAAAAAAAAATTGCAAATATCTGCCAAAACATCACAGAAAACGCGAGTCACAAACTCATAGGAAGGACACCCGGTATGTGTGTGTGTGTGTGTGTGTGGTGTGTGTGTGTGTGTGTGTGTGTGTGTGTGTGCCCGGGTGGGCGCGTGCTCCAGATGATCTGTGAGTAGGTATTGCTGCTTTACATTAAATTTCTTGCACAAAAGATAACCATGTCACCTGATTATTTGCAAAAACAGACATAATGTCTTATGGGATAACGGCAATCAGTGATTTTATAATGTTACTTAAAATCCGTCTTGATTGCAATTTTTTTTTTTTTACTAGTCATATGACCGGTTTCGGTTCATTCAGAACCATCTTCAGATCTGATATTTCAGTTACAGGAGTAACCCGTCCAAATCCAGCAACTTTCACATGCTACGTGTGCTAGCATGTGAAAGTTGCTGGATTTGGACGGGTTACTCCTGTAACTGAAATATCAGATCTGAAGATGGTTCTGAATGAACCGAAACCGGTCGTATGACTAATAAAAAAAAAAAAAAAAATTTGCAATCAAGACGGATTTTAAGTAACATCACCTGATTATCACTTCAAACAGCTGTTCCATGAGTACTAGTACAGAACAGTGAAGGCCTCACTTACCTGGAAGACAGTGCCCATGAAGCCGAGGTTCTCGAAGTTCATGTCGATGTCACTGAAGGAGATGTCCATCTGGATCTCCTCGGCAGCCAGGCTGCCGTCACGCTGCACCTCCAGCATGGCGAGGCCCTCCACCTGGACTCCAGTCATGGTGACTGTGTAGGGGCCGTGCGAGCCCGACAGCCAGGCACGCAGTGTGTATCTGCCCACCACCTCCAGCTTCTCGATGCTCACACCCACCGACATCTGCCACACAAGGGGACAGGGACTCATTTAACTTCTACTCTCGGAGACCAATAAATGGTGAGCCGTGTGTGGCTCGTGTTCCCGCCATCATGTATTTTACACCCTGTTTTTAACGTACTTCCACCTCACTACGTTAATTTAAATTACTATTGTCGCTGAGTTGCTGCTTTGCCTGACCGTGACCGGCGCTAGCAGCGCGTATCGATATATCCCCTTTCGTAGTATTTTTGCTCGACTGCTATTACTTCCCGGTCGTGTCTGTCGTAAGCCAGTTCGGATAGCGAGTTCGCGTCGTGAGTTTGGGCTGCCAGCCAGTTGGAAAGCGTCTGGAGCTCAGTCCGGACCTGCCAGTTTGAGAGTTGCAATGCGGCATTAGTGCAGTCGGGTTGGAGCAGCAGTGAGGTCTGCGTAGACATGGCTCGCCCGACCATTGCCGCCACACATCATTTCAGCCAGGCCACGGTCTTGGTGGATCGTCGGTCGGTCGTCCTACCGGAGGACGCGTTTTGGCTCACCGATCGTTCATGAGTCGGCTGCGTGTGTGCGTGTGTGTGTGTGTGTTTGTGTGCGCGCTCATCGACTCCCGATTTGTCTTTGTGCGTGCTTAGTTACTGTTGGGTATCATGCAGGTCTTCGTGCAAGTGTTTGTCAGGCTCTGTGTGTAGTTGTGTGATTTGATTGACAAGTTATTTTAAATGTTGCCGGCGTATTGGCTCTGAGAGGTCGGTAGTCTCATTGGGCGACGTGTAACTGGTTCTCTGAGTGCTTCTGGGCCTCTTCAATTACCATCTTGGGGAACTTGGGCCGGTCCTTTCTTGGTGCAGGGATGTCGCTTAGCCGATGGGAGTGTTTCCTCTGAATGGCTCGGTCCGAGCGAGTATTTCCTTCATCGTGTGTCTGGAAGTGAGTGGCAGACGAACCAGCAGTGCAGTCGCGACGGAGCAGCAGTCGCGAACCGACCAGTAGGCAGTCGGTCGGTTGGTGCGGACCAGGAAAGATATCTACGCGGGGTGCAGTCGGCTGGGTCAGCTGCCGGTCCCTGCGCAGTGTCGGAGCGTGTGTGGAGCTGTCCGATCGCTACGAGCTTATTGGTTCACCGGCCCAGGACGTCAAAGTTGAGTGGTGGTTTCAAGTACCCAAACCACGTCCATTCATGTTGTGTGGTTCGTTCCGGTGGTTCGCTGTTGGGGAGGGTTTCCTGTGAGCAACACCGAGTGTTTGCATTTCTGTAAATTAGCCGCTATGCGGTGCAATTAACTATTTTGGTTGACGACAATTCGAGTGCATCAGTGGAATTTTCTGCCTTGTGGCCCTTAGTGTTCTGGTTACCTGCCGTGGGCACTGACGTAAATTCAGGCAGTGTTGTTTTGGGTGAAGTTAACTATATTACCGTGTTTCAAATTCAAGTGTACCAGCGCAATTTTCTGCCTATTGGTCGCTAGTGTTCCGGTTACCTGCCCTGGCCACTAACGTAATTTCAGGCAGCGTCCATTCCTCACCTGTTGTCGCTGTCCATCATGGTGTGTAATTTTGACAACTAATACATACTCCATTGTGGATTATCACGTTTGTAACTCATGTACTGATTGATGGAAGCAAGTCGTTGTGTCGGTCGTTCCGTGGCTGACCTAGAGATTACCTGGCACCAGGCATTGGAGATGTAGTTGCTGTGGTCTTTGGTTCCAAAGACTAAATTGATGAATCTCTCTACACTAGACAGTGCTGTGAAAAAGTGTCAACCCTTTGTAGCTATTCCTCCATTCAGCCATTTGAACCAGCTTACTTAACTCAAGTGTTGGGCTTCCTCTGCACTCTACAATTAGTTACCCCTACACTTCTTTCGATTACCATACTGACATTTTCTTGATGTCTCGTTATCAGTCTCCGTTACTCAAGTTTCTCATACATTTACTTTTCCCCAGTTTTATTCAGTGCCTCCTGATTAGTTATTCAGTCTATCCATCTAATATAGAGCATTCTTCTCTAGCACCACATTCCAAAAGCTTATATTCCCTTTATGGCTGAACTATTTACGTTTCACTTCCATAGTAGCCAACACACCATAGAAACACCTTCAGAAGAGACTTCCTAGCATTTAAACTTACATTCAATGTTAACAAATTTCTCTTTTCAAAAAATTATTTTCCTTTTGGTGCCAGTCTACATTTTATAACCTCTTATATCTCTTACACAGTGAGGAGGGATGGGGAGGGGTGTAAGGGGCTGCAGGTATATGATGTCGGGGAGGCTGTGCTCAGATATGTAGGGTCTAAACTCGATAACTAAGCGTTTTGGTTGTTGGAACAGGTATTGACTACGCTGGCAATGACATGTATTAACTTGCTGTATAATAACTTTTGTTTGTTGGAACAAGCCACGGCCTGTTGGAATAAGTGTCATCTTACTCAATGGGTGATGTATGGGCAGTTTGTTACAATGTTGTGTGAAAATGGTGACGTATGGGACAATTTCCAAGAATTTTATGTAGCAATTGAGATGTATGGAGTTATTTGTTACAATTTCATGCAAAAACAGTGATGTCTGGGGTAATATCTTACAATTTTGTTTGATGCTTGGGATGCTATTTGAGATCCAGTAGCTGACACCCTCTGCCATGTTGTGTTACACAGTTGGCTTCTGGTGTTTTAATACTATGTGAAGTGTAGCAGCTGACACTGACTGTCAGCATATTATTTTTCTTAACTATTTAACAAACCAATGTATTTTGAATAATAGAAATCACCTCAATTGAAGGGTAGTGGCACTCACCATCATTGCCTCACCCAATAATATCTGCAGTAATAGTAGTCAGCCTGCCAACTTATCATCATTGCCCCACAATAGTACCCAAGTAATGATAGTAATCATATCAGCTGACCACCTTTGCCCCACAACATCATCTTATCTCCAGCAATGGTAGTCACCCTGTCAACTGACCATCACTGGACCAACAGTATTTGGGTATAGCAGTCACTGTCAGTACCCCACAATAGTATCTAGGATAATCGTAGGCACAATAGTCAAAAGAGTTGTCTGGTGTTGTATATATTCCAATATCAGAGAGAGAGGCTTTGATTGCGATATATTCTACATCCTGATGACAGGGATCTGGCTGCAGTTGTGTCAATTTTAGCCAAACTAAGACCTGACTTTTATTGATCCAAAAGTATCCATCATGCATCTGTGATATATGGGGCAATTTGTTACAAGTTCATATAACAATATTGATGTTTGGGGCAATTTGTTGTAAGTTCATGTAAAATGGTGATGTATGGGGCAAGTAGTTATAATTTCACTGTAATCTCGCGATGCATAGGGCAGATTGTTACAATTTCATGTAACAATGATGCTGTATGGGAAAATTTGTTACAGTTTGGTGTAACAATGGTGATGTGTGGGAAAAGTTGTTACAAACTTGCTGTAGCATCGCTATGTATGGCGCAATTTGTTTCACTGTTGTGATGTATGTGTATGAACTGTTACACAGTCTGTTATCAACAGACAATGACAAACATTTTGTACAGAAATATAAAGTTAATACTCCTGTATGGGTCACTATATGTTCAAGTGACTTTGAAAAGTATTTGAAAGTGGATAGTTGAAGGCGTAGCAATCCTCATTTCTTACATTTGTGAATGCATATAACTATTGTTCAGTATGCTTTTCGTCAATGTGCGATTTAGTTTCTACTACTACGAGCTAAGCTTTCTGCTATTCAAAAACGTACGCAGTGTGTCCCAGTTCCGTTTGGACTGCTTAAGTGAAATTCAGGACTGCAATACCCTCTCGTGGCAAATTGTGGCGTTATGACCCTTGAAGTTTCAACAACAGCCGTGTATAATATCGTAGTGCTTCACTGCAGCAAGCGTTCTGACCGCAAATTTAATGTGTCTGACACATGTCGGAAAATGGTGATGCACCAGCGAGGCAACATCAATTTATTTTAAATCGTACATCGTTTGCGCCCGAGAATTTCTCGAATTCGACCCGGGTACGGAGAGGCAGGTTCCTGATCGCTCCTCCACGAGAATAACCCGGCCAACAAAGTGAAGACTGTATGCGCGTTTTTGGCCAGCAGATAGATCGCAGTCGTGGATCACCCACCGTATTCCCGCCGGGCGGTCTCAGGGAGCCTTGCCACGGTTCGCGAGGCTCCCCCCCCCCCCCCCCCCCCCCCCGTCGGAGGTTTGGGTCTTCCTTCGGACATGAGCGTGTGTGTTGTCCTTAGCGTAAGTTAGTGTAATTTAGATTAAATAGTATGGAAGCCTAGGGACCGATGACCTCAGCATTTTGGAGCCATACGAACATCACCACCACCACCACCACCACTACCGTATTCGCCTGATTTAGACCCACAACACTTCTTGTCCCCAAACTGAAGTTGTTGGCACAGTTACGATACAATTGTAATATCTCTTTATATTCGATGAATTATTCTGATACAATTCTACCCTTGAATAACGTTTACTAATTTTCTATCTTCATACTCGCAGAATCCATGCGAAAAGTAGTTCATACAATAGCTATGCCATGAGCGCATAAGTATTCTTGGTAGTACTCTCTCTGGTGGTTGTTAGGAAAAAAGGAAGGGGAGCTTCCGAGATTGTCTTCGTGCCGATTAGCCTGAGCTTGGTTTCGAAGAACTGTAATCTGATTATTGAGATTTATCACAGAATATAACTGATACGAACTGTACGATTAAAAAGGAAATATATATAGATGGCTCCTTCAAATAAAAGGTGTGTATTTGAAATTTGAGAATTAATGATATTTATCGATATATTGCGTAGTTGTTAATCGGAAGGGACTTCCGAAAGACTGGATACGAACCTGCATTTAATAATCCAAGAGCTCCATTACTTCTTCGGAAGGTTAAACTTCATCAAAGCCAAATATCCGCTTGATCTGAGGTTTCCCGACTGATTATACAACGCTCCCAATATTACGAGGCATTTTATTTGTACAGATTAGCAGACTGCCGCCAAGCACGAGCCTGCAGAGAAGAAGAATCATCGCCTGATTTCATTCTAACAAGTAAAATTTCAGAATCATTTTGAGTGACTGAGCTATGACTGTGTTTCCTATCATGAATGATTGATTGCTCGAACGAATTGAGAGCTACAGAATTACGTAGATACGAAGAAAAATTACACAATAATTGAGGACATCCAAGGAAACTGTGCTGCCGCACTATATTCAATTCCAAAAAGGGACTATAATCCAAGATAATTGTACTGCAGTACTAAATGCAGTTCCAAGAACGGACTATAGTGTCTGTTTCAAAACACTTTTTAAACGATTTTAACCTTGTTTTGGTTCAGGGGGAAACTATTTTGAATAAATACAGTGATTTGCTGAAGATAATCCATGGCTTTTATTTTTCATAACCACAATCCTAACTGAACTGACACACACTGCGTAAATATTTCAACTGTGACAATGATATGACATTTACGAGCATCGAGTAAGTTTTAGATAATATACCAAAGGCTGAATCATTGGTGATAATGGAGAAAAGAGGATATCCTTCACATCTGATTGCAGCAAAAATGGCTCTGAGCACTGTGGGACTCAACTTCTAAGGCCATCAGTCCCCTAGTACTTAGAACTACTTAAACCTAACTAACCTAAGGGCAACACACACACCTATGCCCGAGGCAGGATTCGAACCTGCGACCGTAGCGGCCTCGCGGTTCCAGACTGTAGCGCCTAGAAGCGCACTGCCACTCCAGCCGGCTCTGATTTGCAGCATTTCAATGCTCCTGCTACAACGCTACTTATAGGATATCTTGCAATGAGATAAATTATGACTAGCAAAAGGATGAAACAAGATTGCTGCCCAATTCTCACACTCTGCAACATGCGTACAAATGTGGGGGTCCGCAGCTCGTGGTCGTGCGGTAGCGTTCTCGCTTCCCGCGCCCGGGTTCCCGGGTTCGATTCCCGGCGGGGTCCGGGATTTTCTCTGCCTCGTGATGACTGGGTGTTGTGTGATGTCCTTAAGTTAGTTAGGTTTAATTAGTTCTAAGTTCTAGGGAACTGCTGACCATAGATGTTAAATCCCATAGTGCTCAGAGCCATTTGAGCCAAATGTGGGGTGGAAGAATGAAGTAACGACTGGATTCTATTTCAATTCTTACACAGTTTTATGTTTTAAATGCTATCGTACAAGGAAGTGAAAATGACTCACAGAAAGTGATTTCCACCTGCTCTTTCAAGACTGTGGTGGACTGTCGATATCAAAAAGGCAAGACAACATCTAACGCCTTATCGGGTAAAGACCTTGCGCAATCCAAGGTAGTCTAAAAATGCCACGTTTCAAATATTTAGAATGTACACAAATCCTTCACACTGATACGAACACTGTAACAGAAGCCACCAAGTGCAATAAGATTTATATTACAATACAAGAACGTCTGAGCAACAAGACAAGGAAAGGAAACAAGTATAAAATTTTACAGAATAATGTTGATTCCCACACTGCTATACGAAAGCGAAACTTGGACATTAACGATAAGGAAAGGACCTATTTTGCAGTCCAATTCGCAACTTAAGGGGCTGCTGCAGGGAATACTTGGTCATAAATGAAGACCTACACGAGGAACTAAAAGTATACAGCGCAATAAATAACGTAAGTGAGTGTAGGAAACACTGGAGTGATGCTTTCACATTTGTGTCGTCAAGCTGACCCCACTTTGAAAACGAGGCGGACGAGATTCTGAAGGGCTGTGACGACAATGGTCACAGAACAGGCTCATAAGGGTAATTGTTGATAAGGAATCCTTTTAATTGGGATTGAGTCTTTTGGCTACTCTTCACCTACGTACTCTCCTAAAACATATTTGTCACAGGATGTTGCCTTTTCCTTCCCCCTTAAAACAGGCTCTGTCACGATACCGTCGGTCCAGCACCTTTCGAAGCAGAAAATGTGGCATACCTATAGCTTTAGACTTGTTGTTGAGACAGTACGAGCGAAACTTTTTTTAAAAGATCCGATTGGTCGTGAAACTGAAATCATAGTGAATATCAAAAATGTTTAGTTTGGAATATTTAGCCATACCTTCCAGCTACGTTTTAACAAAGTAGCCGTTCCGAGTTAGACAATTGTCATAGAATTGTACCAAATTGCAAACACTCGTTATAGAAGGCACCTGCTTGTGCTTTCCGCCGATTCTCTTTGTGGTGTCACCGCCAGACACCACACTTGCTAGGTGGTAGCTTTAAATCGGCCGCGGTCCATTAGTACATGTCGGACCCGCGTGTCGCCACTGTCGGTAATTGCAGACCTAGCGCGACCACATGGCAGGTCTAGAAAGACGGACTAGCACTCGCCCCAGTTGTACGACGACTTTGCTAGCGACTACACTGACGAAGCCTTTCTCTCATTTGCCGAGAGACAGTTAGAATAGCCTTCAGCTCAGTCAATGACTACGACCTAGCAAGGCGCCATTAGCCTTACAGTGATTGTAATTAAGGTCTCATTTGTATCGTCAAGAACGATGTACCACAATGATGGATTAAAGATGAGTATTAACTTAGCTGCATACTTTCCTCTATAGCCTTCACAAAGTATCCTGTTCCAGACTTCACGCCAGTCGGTGTGAGTTGACGCGTGCCCCTCGGTAACCTCACCCTGTGTCTAGACTGTCTTGTCTAGACACAACACTCTTTGCTCGTCTGCTGCTCATTATCTGTACCAAAATGATGTTCTCACTGCCAGTGACTCACGCGAGCAATGAGTTGAAAATCAGAGGGAGCCAAGTCCGGGCTGTACACTGATCAGCCAGAACCATATGACCACCGACCGGACAGCCGGAATGTCCACCCTTTTCCAAGGATAACAGCGATGAGGCGTCGTGGCATGGAAGCAATGAGGCCTTTATAGGTCGATGGAGGGAGTGGGCGCCACATCTCCTCACATGCGTCGCCTAATTTCCGTGAACCCCGGTGAGGGGAGCAATGAACTCTGACGCCACGTTCAGTGACATCCCAGATATGTCACATTCAGATACGGCGAGTTGGGGGACCAGCACATCATCTGGAACTCGCCTGCAGCACGTGGTCGTGCGGTAGCGTTCTCGCTTCCCGCGCCCGGGAATCCCGGGTTCGATTCCCGGCGGGGTCAGGCATTTTCTCTGCCTCGTGATGACTGGCTGTTGTGTGATGTCCTTAGGTTAGTTAGGTTTAAGTACGAGGGCAGTTCAATAAGTAATGCAACATATTTTTTTCTGAAACAGGGGTTGTTTTATTCAGCATTGAAATACACCAGGTTATTCCCCAATCTTTTAGCTACACAACACTATTTTTCAACGTAATCTCCATTCAATGCTACGGCCTTACGCCACCTTGAAATGAGGGCCTGTATGCCTGCACGGTACCATTCCACTGGTCGATGTCGGAGCCAACGTCGTACTGCGTCAATAACTTCTTCATCATCCGCGTAGTGCCTCCCACGGATTGCGTCCTTCATTAGGCCAAACATGTGGAAATCCGACGGTGCGAGATCGGGGCTGTAGGGTGCATGAGGAAGAACAGTCCACTGAAGTTTTGTGAGCTCCTCTCGGGTGCGGAGACTTGTGTGAGGTCTTGCGTTGTCATGAAGAAGGAGAAGTTTGTTCAGATTTTTGTGCCTACGAACACGCTGAAGTCGTTTCTTCAATTTCTGAAGAGTATCACAATACACTTCAGAGTTGATCGTTTGACCATGGGGAAGGACATCGAACAGAATAACCCCTTCAGCGTCCCAGAAGACTGTAACCATGACTTTACCGGCTGAGGGTATGGCTTTAAACTTTTTCTTGGTAGGGGAGTGGGTGTGGCGCCACTCCATTGATTGCCGTTTTGTTTCAGGTTCGAAATGATGAACCCATCTTTCATCGCCTGTAACAATCTTTGACAAGAAATTGTCACCCTCAGCCACATGACGAGCAAGCAATTCCGCACAGATGGTTCTCCTTTGCTCTTTATGGTGTTCGGTTAGACAACGAGGCACCCAGCGGGAACAAACCTTTGAATATCCCAACTGGTGAACAATTGTGACAGCACTACCAACAGAGATGTCAAGTTGAGCGCTGAGTTGTTTGATGGTGATCCGTCGATCATCTCGAACGAGTGTGTTCGCACGCTCCGCCGTTGCAGGAGTCACAGCTGTGCACGGCCGGCCCGCACGCGGGAGATCAGACAGTCTTGCTTGACCTTGCGGCGATGATAACACACGCTTTGCCCAACGACTCACCGTGCTTTTGTCCACTGCCAGATCACCGTAGACATTCTGCAAGCGCCTATGAATATCTGAGATGCCCTGGTTTTCCGCCAAAAGAAACTCGATCACTGCCCGTTGTTTGCAACGCACATCCGTTACAGGCGCCATTTTAACAGCTCCGTACAGCGCTGCCACCTGTCGGAAGTCAATGAAACTATACGAGACGAAGCGGGAATGTTTGAAAATATTCCACAAGAAATTTCCGGTTTTTTCAACCAAAATTGGCCGAGAAAAAAAATGTGTTGCATTACTTATTGAACTGCCCTCGTAGTTCTAAGTTCTAGGGGACTGATGACCATAGATGTTAAGTCCCATAGTACTCAGAGCCATTTGAACCATTTTTATTTGAACTCGCCACTGTATTCCTCAAATTACTCCATCACGCTCCTGGTCTTGTGACATGGCGGCGCATTATCTTATTGAAAGAAGTCAGGAAACAATGGGAGTACATCTGCAACCATTGTTCTGTATACCTTGATCATCACGGCATCTTGCACGAGCTCCACTGGACCTGTGGATGTCCACGTGAATGTTCCCCAGAGCTTAATAGAGCCGCCGCCAACTTGTTTCCGTGCTGCAGTACAGGTGCCAAAAGCCCGCCCGGCTAACCGCGCAGTCTAACGCGCTGCTTCCCGAGCGGGAAGGCGTGCCGGTCCCCGGCAGGAATCGGCGCGGCGGATTAATGTAGAGGTCCGGTGTGCCGGACAGCCTGTGGATGGTTTTCACGTCTGTTTTCCATCTGTCTCAGCGAATGTCGGCTGGTTCCCCTTATTCCGCCTCAGTTACACTATGTCGGCGATTGCTACGCATTGACTGTCTACACGTACGCGTACACCATAGTTACTGTATCACACAAACATTTGCGGCTACATCCGTCTGGTATGACACGTTCCAGGGGGGATCCACTGGGGGCCAAACTGCACAATAACCCTGGGTTCGGTGTTGGACAGCGTGAGGTGGCCATTTGTGGGGTTGTGAACCACTGAGGGCTACAGCGGGAGGAAGCTTCTCCGTCGTTTGTAGATCCCCGATTCAATACACAATACACACACACAATACAGAGGTGTCAAGGAGTTGTTCCCCTGGAATCGTGCCGTCCCATCGACATGACGGAGAAGGTATCAGGATTCATCAGACCATGTAACGCTCTGCTAATGCGCCAACGTCCAGTGCCAATGGTCACGTGTCCATTTCAGTTGTAGCTACCGATGTTATGGTGTTAGCATTGGCACACGAATGGATCGTCTGCTGCGGAGGCCCATCGTTAAGTGTGTCGGTGCACTATTTGTTCAGACACACTTGTATTCTGCCCGCCGTTAAAGTCTAACGTCAGTTCCCCACAGTTCACGTGGTTCAAGTGGCTCTGAGCACTATGAGACTTAACATCTGAGGTCATCAGTCCCCTAGACCTTAGAACTACTTAAACCTAACTAACCTAAGTACATCACACACATCCATGCCCGAGGCAGGATCCGATCCTGCGACCGTAGCCGTCGCGCGGTTCCAGACTGAAGCGCCTAGAACCGCTCGGCCACACTGGCCGGCTTCCCCACAGTTCGTCGCCTGTCTGCCCAGCCTACGATGTCTGACACAAGTAATGAAGGGTGGCTCGCCAATGCCACGAAGTATGAAGTGGTTTCACTTAGGTTTCGCCAGGTGTTGAAGACACTCACCACAGCACTCATGGAACACCCGACAAATCGAGCAGTTAACGAAATGCATGTGCCGAGGCTCTGGGCCATCACGATCTGCCCTCGACCCAACTCAGATAGATCGCGCGCCTTCCCCATATGGACAGCACGCTCACTGATACTACATGCACTACGCATGTATCTGAGCAGCAGTCATTCCTCACCAGGTGACCCTGCTATCGCCTGCCTGGTTAATAGCAATAGTAGGTCGGTGGTCATAATGTTCTGGGAGTAGGCATTAGGATTGCTTTAAAATGGAACGATCATATAAAGTTGATCGTCGGGAAAGCAGATGCCAGACTGAGATTCATTGGAAGAGTCCTAAGGAAATGCAATCCGAAAACAAAGGAAGTAGGTTACAGTACGCCTGTTCGACCACTGCTTGAATACTGCTCACCAGTGTGGGATCCGTACCCAGATAGGGTTGATAGAGGAGATAGAGAAGACCCAACGGAGAGCAGCACGCTTCGTTACAGGATCATTTGGTAATCGGGAAAGCGTTACGGAGATGATAGATAAACTCCAGTGGAAGACTCTGCAGGAGAGACGCTCAGTAGCTCGGTACGGGCTTTTGTCGAAGTTTCGAGAACATACCTTCACCGAGGAGTCAAGCAGTATATTGCTCCCTCCTTCGTACATCTCGCGAAGAGACCGTGAGGATAAAGTCATCAGAGAGATTAGAGCCCACACAGCGGCATACCAACAATCTTTCTTTCCACAAACAATATGAGACTGGAATAGAAGGGAGAACCGATAGAAGTACTCAAAGTACCCTCCGCCACACACCGCCAGGTGGCTTGCGAAGTATGGATGTAGATGTAGATGGCTGATCAGCGTGTGGTTGGTGCTGAAATACTTCCCTTCGGAAACGCTGCAGGAGTGTCTCTGTTGCAGCTGCTGCGTGCAGCCAAACATTCTCATGAAGGAGGATTTTGTTGTCACACGTGACAATTATGTTATACTGGCTGGACGAACACAGGCGGAAGCCATAAGCATGAAGACACCTAATGACAGCACGTCCTTATCACTTGCTCTAGGCATCTATACGTGCTCACTGTGCACTCACACTGAAAAGTGCGAAGTGATACGATCGATGGGCAAACTAGAGACATATCGTAATTCACATGCACAAAGCTTCATCGGTTTTCCCTGTGGTTTTAATTTGGCGACCGATGAGACAACGAAAAAATTAGCCCTCGTTTTTTTGAAAAGCCAAACACTTCGCTATGAACATTCTGTTTGTGGCTGCACCTCTGCAGAGTGTGAAAGGAAATATTTCGGCAGATTGAAATTGTTGGTGCATTGGTAGTGCACTGTACGGCTAATCCAGCGTCCCATTCCGACAATGACGAGCTGAGGCATAGCCCTTACACGGCTTAGAATAGGACATTGTCCGTTGACACGTGGTTTTCTGTTACGTCGTGAGGAACCACCACCGTGTCAGACATGTGGGACACAGCTGTCGATACGACGTATTTTAACTGTGAGTGTTTTATATGCGGGTTTGAGGGAAGATTTCAGTTTCCCACCAGACCTGCCCTCTATTTTAACTAATAATGAGACGAGTGTCGCTGGAGTTCTACGTTTTTGTGTGATGTCTGGACTTCTTCCCAAAATATTGGGATTGAGATCTTAATGTGCTGTAAAGTGATTTGGTCACCCATTAATTGAAGTGGTCACTCAGCCACCGTTAATTATTTTTACCTGTTCTAGTTTTATCTACTTGTTTTCATGTGCTGTGTCCAATCTTGAAATTTGAGCCCAGAATGAGATTTTCACTCTGCAGCGGAGTGTGCGCTGATATGAAACTTCCTGGACAGGAACCCTTAAGAGTTCCTGGAGAGCAGACGGTCTCTCAGGAAGACCATGGACATATTATCTGTCACACCTGTTGATGATGTTTATCTCAGAACTCAAGCTGTCATAAGTTTGCTGCGACTTCCACAATGACACAATGCAATGTATCAACTATATCCGCCTGGTATTCTCACCATCGCATGAGAAACGACTTATAAGTAACATTAACATGCAAACTATTGTTTCCAGAATGAGATTTCCACTCTGCAGCGGAGTGTGCGCTGATATGAAACCTCCTGGCACATTAAAACTGTGTGCCGGACCGAGACTCGAACTCGGGACCTTTGCCTTTCCTGGGCAAGTGCTCTACCATCTGGCAACGTTTAAGTCACTTACGTGGGATGCTTCAAATACACCTGTGGAACTAACAATGAAGTTGTTTCTCCCTCCACATATCGTACATTCTGCTACTCGAAAAAACTAGTAAGGCACTGTGAGAGTCACAGTTTTAATCTGCCAGGAAGTTTGAAATTTGAACATTTACAATTCTCGCAAAGATCGGCTCTGAATTGATCCTTGTTTAACACATCTTGGCTGCACTCGTCAACATTTATTCTGGGAACGGGCGCTGATAACCTCGTTGTTGTGCGCCCTAAAACACTAATCATCATCATCATCAACCAGCGTTCCACATCCCCATTGTAGTACACTGTTGCTATCTCTGACATACAGACTAGATAGCATAGTGTCTGGATCGTGTAAAAAATGTAAATGTCGTGTGACTAGGGTCTCCCGTCGGGTAAACCGTTCGCCGGGTGCAAGTCTTCCGATTTGACGACACTTCAGCGACTTGCTCGTCGATTGGAATGAAATGATGATGATTAGGACAACACAACACCCAGTCCCTGAGCGGAGAAAATCTCCGACCCAGCCCGGAATACCGAGCGACGTGGCGCAGTGGTTAGCACACTGGACTCGCATTCGGCAGGACAACGGTTCAATCCCGCGTCCAGCCAATCTGATTGAGGTTTTCCCTGATTTCCCTAAATCGCTCCAGAAAATTCCAGGATGGTTCCTTACAAACGGCACGCAGACTTCCTTCCCCATCCTTCCCTAATCCGATGAGACCGATGACCTCGCTGTTTGGTCTCTTCCCCTAAACAACCCAACCCAGCCGGGAATCTAAACCGGGCCCTTAGGATTGACATTCTGTCGCGCTGACCACTCAGCTACTAGATCAGTCCAGAGCTGAGTTGGGTCTGGTCACGCCTGAAACCCACCACCGGTGTGGAGACGGTCACTTGCGGCTGACTGACCTGCGTGTCCTTGAGGTTGGTTCGGACGTGCTCGATGCGGAACTGCGACAGGCCGTAGACCTTGGACTCCTTGAGCGTGATGCGGGCGCCGGTGAAGGACTTGGTGTTGTCCGGGATGTCCATGGGGTCGGGCACGGGCGCGCCCGGCAGACCCTTGGGGTCCTCCTGCCGGAAGTGGTCCAGCAGCGCCAGCACCTGCTCGCTCATCACCCGCTCGCCCTGCTTCTGCACCAGCGACGTCGACGACTCGTCTTCCGCATCATCAGCTCCGTCCTCGTCATCGCTCGCCGCTGGACAATTTACAACTAAGTTACTAATGCTCCAAAGTATCGAGGGAACATGAATCGAAAATACACTACTGGCCATTAATATTGCTCCACCAAGAAGAAATGCAGATGATAAACGGGTATTCATTGGGCAAATATATTATACTAGAACTGACATGTGATTACATGTTCACGAAATTTGGGTGCATAGATTATGAGAAATCAGTACCCAGAACAACCACCTTTGACCGTAATAACGGCCTTGATACGCCTGGGAATTGAGTCAAACAGAGCTTGGACGCCGTGTACAGGTACAGCTGCCCATGCAGCATCTACACGATACCACAGTTCATCAAGAGTAGTGACTGGCGTATTGTGATGAGCCAGTTGCTGGGCCACCATTGACCAGACGTTTTCAATTGGTGAGAGATCTGGAGAATGTGCTGGCCAGGGCAGCAGTCGAACATTTTCTGTATCCAGAAAGGCCCGTACCTGCAACATGCGGTCGTGCATTATCCTGCTGAAATGTAGGGTTTCGCAGGGATCGAATGAAAGGTAGAGCCACAGTGCCGTCAGTGCGAACAAGAGGTGACCGAGACGTGCAACCAATGGCACCCCATACCACCACGTCGGGTGATACGCCAGTATGGCTATGACGAATACACGCTTCCAATGTGCGTTCACCGCGATGTCGCCAAACACGGATGCGACCATCATGATGCTGTAAACAGAACCTGGATTCATCCGAAAAAATGACGTTTTGCCATTCGTGCACCTAGGTTCGTCGTTGAGTACACCATCGTAGGCACTCCTGTCTGTGATGCAGCGTCAAGGGTAACCGCAGCCATGGTCTCCGAACTGATAGTCCATGCTGCTGCAAACGTCGTCGAACTGTTCGTACAGATGGTTGTTGTCTTTCAAACGTTCCCATTTGTTGAGTCAGGGATCGAGACGTGACTGCACGATCCTTTACAGCCATGCCGATAATATGTCTGTCATCTCGACTGCTAGTAATACGAGGCCGTTGGGATGCACAACAGCATTCCGTATTACCCTTCTGAACCCACCGATTCCATATTCTGCTAACAGTCATTGGATCTCGACCAACGCGAGCAGCAATGTCGCGATACGATAAACCGCAATCGCGATAGGCTACAATCCGACCTTTATCAAAGTCGGAAACGTGATGGTACGCATTTCTCCTCCTTACACGAGGCATCACAACAACGTTTGACCAGGCAACGCCGGTCAACTGCTGTTTGTGTATGATAAATTGGTTGGGAACTTTCCTCATGTCAGCACGTTGTAGGTGTCGCCACCGGCGCCAACCTTGTGTGAATGCTCTGAAAAGCTAATCATTTGCATATCAAAGCATCTTCTTCCTGTCAATTAAATTTCGCGTCTGTAGCACGTCACCTCCGTGGTGTAGCAATTTTAATGGCCAGTAGTGTATGTTGCAGTGAACACAATTACACAATTATGCTTTTCAGATACGGTGCAGAAAACTATTACTAGACCTTCATTCATTTCCTTGAATTTCAAGACTGATGCCGGTGTCATGAGGTGGGAGTAGTAGCTCATCTATGGTTGTTGTCATCAGAAATGGAGAGGATCAGTGACGTGAACGCAGTCTGGTAATGTTTAACACAGTTACGTGGGATGCTTCAAATACACCTGTGGAACTAACAATAAAGTATCTGCTCGACTCCCTGGACGGGAACCGTAAGAGTGCCTGGAGAGCAGACGGTCTCTCAGGAAGACCATGGACATATTATCTGTCACACCTGTTGATGATGTTTATCTCAGAACTCAAGCTGTCATAAGTTTGCTGCGACTTCCACAATGACACAATGCAATGTATCAACTATATCCGCCTGGTATTCTCACCATCGCATGAGAAACGACTTATAAGTAACATTAACATGCAAACTATTGTTTCCAGAATGAGATTTCCATTCTGCAGCGGAGTGTGCGCTGATATGAAACCTCCTGGCAGATTAAAACTGTGTGCCGGACCGAGACTCGAACTCGGGACCTTTGCCTTTCCTGGGCAAGTGCTCTACCATCTGGCAACGTTTAAGTCACTTACGTGGGATGCTTCAAATACACATGTGGAACTAACAATGAAGTTGTTTCTCCCTCCACATATCGTACATTGTGTTACGCGAAAAAACTAGTAAGGCAGTGTGAGCGTAAAAATTTTGCTGTGTTCTAACGTCCGGCGTTACTCAACCGTGCGGAAGTGTCGCCAGCCGCCATTCGGAAATCCTAAGCATTTCAGCAACGTTACTGGATCAGACGAAATCAGCCGTCTCGCCACTCTTAGCAGAGATTGCGAACAAACCGCCCGCAAAATGGTTTGAACAATACAGACAGAACCGCCTACTTTACTACCGTAACGTTACACTAGAGATACTAACTAGAATGCAACAACGACTAGTGGCAGTTTCACCAAGCAGTAAAGACCCTGTAACGAATCCGTTGTACAAGTTAGCAGCGGAAGTGAAGACCGCTGATGACTCGGGACGAGCAGAAGCAATTTGATCATTCCGAATGACGTCATAGAGCAGAGCCTCTCCTCAAGTGACATATATACACCCCCTCCCCCCCCCACCCCCTTGCTTCCAGCACACAACAAGTAGGATCCATGCCGTTCACGTCGCTCGCTCGCATTCGATTCTCTGGTTATGGTTTGGTAACATCCTGCGTGTGAGACTATAATAGTCTTGTTGGTCTTGCACTTGCTGCCCTGTGAGACGATCAGCGATCTGAAGCCACGTCTGAAGGAGTCCAGCATCCAGTACTGACGGCAGAACAGCAGCCAGCGCTGACGGGTAAACCGAGAGTCCGCCAAAACCACTACGGTCGCACGCGTCTGAAGGCCTACCGTTCCGGCGGGCCAGATTCAGCATTCAGCGCGACTACACGCCATCCGACATCGTGGTCCATCTGAGGCGACAACGCGGGCACTGATGCGGGATGGATAGAGAATTCCCAGACACGGCGTGCGAATCGAAACACACACGTCGTTGTCACTGCCTTCTCTGAGAGCAAATCCTGCACCGCCAGCAGGTGGAAAAACTGCCGTATCACAGAGTTCTCGACTTCCAGGCCAAGCTGATGCAACACCTTCGGTGGCGGTGAGTCGGCTACTAGATTCAGCGGATTCATCTCCGGATTATGTAGCTGCCAGTAGGTGCAGAAGAAGCAATATTTTTACTAATAAGCAGCGTAATTTTGAATATTGTGTTGTAGCGTCTAACGACGCCGCACAGGTCCTCAGTCTGCATCTGACGAATTAGCAGCCATTCCTAGTGTGGTGTCACCGCCAGACACCACACTTGCTAGGTGGTAGCTTTTAAATCGGCCGCGGTCCATTAGTATACGTCGGACCCGCGTGTCGCCACTCTCAGTAATTGCAGACCGAGCGCCACCACACAGCAGGTCTAGAGAGACGTACTAGCACTCGTCCCAGTTGTACAGCCGACGTTGCTAGCCATGGTTCACTGAGAATTACGTTCTCATTTGCCGAGACGATAGTTAGCATAGCCTTCAGCTACCTTTGCTACGACCTAGCAAGGCGCCATTACCAGTATAGATACTGAGATTCTATTAATGTATCATCAAGAGCGATGTTCTACAAATGTGGATTAAAGTTAAGCATTCCAGAAGCTACGTACTTTTCTTTATAGCATTCATTACGTATCCTGTTTCAGACCTCACGCCAGCCTGCGTGAGTTTAAGCGCGCGCCTTTCGGCTTCCTCGCATTGTGTCTAGGCTGTCTTGTCTAGACACAACACCTAGGCCGGCAGATGGTGGCCCCTACAAATCCCTCTAGGGAAGTGCTGCATGCCAGCGCCAGTAAGAACTGGATGGCCTCCAATGATCCGGCACACCAACATAAGTGACAATCAAAGAGGGTGTGACTGAAGGAAGACTATGTTATTTGTTCTCAAAAGAACACTGTCCAAGTTACACCTTAAAGACTTTTAAGTGCGGATTCATCGCGGTTCAAAGGTCTGCAAGAGTATCTCATTCCGGTACTTTGCAAAATCCGCAATTTAACAGGACACCGTTATTGTCTGATAGATTTGTACCAGCAAGATGTATTACTTGTAGAAATACAGTCACATGGCAGACGATTGTTCAGAGTGTCGTTGGTTAATGAGTCGGTGTAGGAATTAAATACAATTATTTTATTTTTGCAACTGTAGCTATTGAGATTTCATCGGAGGTAATATTAGTTTGATTCGTTTAAAAGAGCGAACGGTAAATTACACAAATGTGGCAAAAACGTGGGCAGCTAGTACTAGTGAGATGATAGATGCTCTTCTGAACCAATTTTCTAAACTGTTGGATGATAATGAACAGCAAAAATCACTTAACGAAGAGCTAACGCAACAAGTGCAATCGTTACTGCTAGAACAACAGTATCAAACAGGTTTGTGCCAAACTGACACTGTAGTAAGTGTTGATCTTTCAGCCGCAGATCTAATATTCGCTTCTCCGGGAAAGCAACAGGGCATGTGTGGTGTCACCGCCAGACTCCACACTTGCTAGGTGGTAGCTTTAAATCGGCCGCGGTCCATTAGTACATGTCGGACCCGCGTGTCGCCACTGTCAGTAATTGCAGACCGAGCGCCACCACACGGCAGGTCTAGAGAGACGTACTAGCACTCGCCCCAGTTGTACGACGACTTTGCTAGCGACTACACTGACGAAGCCTTTCTCTCATTTGCCGAGAGACAGTTAGAATAGCCTTCAGCTAAGTCCATGGCTACGACCTAGCAAGGCGCCATTAGTCTTACAGTGCTTGTATTTAAAGAGTCTCATTTGTATCGTCAGGAGCGATGTACCACAATGATGGCTTAAAGTTAAGTATAACATCAGCTACGTACTTTTCTTTATAGCATTCATCACGTATCCTGTTTCAGACCTCACGCCAGCCGGCGTGAGTAACGCGTGCATTTCGGTTACCCGTCACTGTAGACTGGCTGTCTTGTCAGTCCACAACAGCACGTTACTGTGTTTATGAGGGACGGCCACCTTAATTCGCGGGTCAGATGAAATGTGCTTGCCGATGGCCGGGTTACACATCACGAAAGAGGCAAAATTCCGTATCTTGTATCATAACGAAGTATGATACTTAACGAAGTACCCACATTCACTAAGTTAACAGAGGCTTTTGCGTCAGACATATAGAAAAGTACACAATTTCTTAGGGAGAAACTTAACAGTTTAACACGAAAGGCTAATGAAACAGTGGCATCATTTTCCGACAGAATACGCAAAATAATTAATGCACAGCCTTATGAACTGATGCAAAAACCAAATGTGGACAGAGTGTTGCTAAAACAAGCACAAAAAATAGAGAGTTGCTCATGCTTCTCAGAGGTATCGACCCAGATGTTTCATGGCGGGTACAAACGGAAAATCCTGAGGATCTAACCGCAGCACTTAACGATGCTACGCATTTACAGGAACTGGACAGTGCAACTAGGACGCGCACGGAACGGAAAATAGTCACATCTGGTAGAGAATGTTACCTCTGTGGTCGGCAGGGCCAATTAAAAGTACAGTGTCGCCAACAGTAGGGCATAAGGCTTGGGAATGTGGATCTAGGGAACAGGGCAATGGGTGTCGGTGCATGAGGAAGGAAGAGACTCGTTGTCATTCCAGCACAAAGCGGCTGGTATAATGTGGTCATCGGTCTGCGTGAGATTCTCCCTGGTATCCTTGTGAACTTCGAGTATGGGTGTGTCCGGTTGGAAATCAAGTTCGTGGGCGGAACTGCCAGTGGCAAGGTGCTGTTACGCCTCTAGTTATGTCAGTACCGGCAAATGGTTATGAATTTCGGGGGCTTCGCGTAAAGTGGCACTGCATACGTGAGTGGAAGGGCAGTTGTGGTTCGATCGGTCTTCGTGTCATCGTGCTGGTTGGAGCGTGATGCTGCGTTGCAGGCATTCATTACGGGCGAGGCCTTCTTTCCCACAACCGGAAGATGTTCGAGATTGCCTATAGTAGCTCACCACTGCTCGGCAACCGCCTACAAAAATGTAGGATGTGATGTGGTGTTTGAGGTCTATTTAGACCTGTCTCACACAATTAAGCACAGGATACGTCGCAAATTGTGCCCATGTTTTGGTTACATGACTGTGGACTTTTCCGTATGGGCTTAGATACACAATGACCTTATCTTCCTAGACGTCTAAAGGCATTGTGCGAAGGCCAAGCTCAGCGTGGTCCACGTCCATGGGCCAATGTTGCTATCGGTGGAGGTTCGAGTCCTCCCTCGGGCATGGGTGTGCGTGTTTGTCCGTAGGATAATTTAGGTTAAGTAGTGTGTACGCTTAGGGACTGATGACCTTAGCAGTTAAGTCCCATAAGATTTCACACACATTTGAACATTTTTTTTTTTTTTTTTTGCTATCGGAGTGTCAAAAAATTTGAGTCTGCGTCGCGTTTGTTGGATAATCTCGCTAGAGGTAGCGTCAGAACTCATCTTAACAAGAACGACGTCCCTGACGAGCGATAAATCAATGCCAATGAAATAATCATGGGGTATCTTCACATCACCACGTAAGGAGTGCTCAACTACCATTGCTTTGGGTCGCCCCTATTCATTCGAAAAGGTGCTCTCCTGTAAGAGTCGGTTATGATACTTTGTTCGACTTAGAAGCGCGGCAACGCGGAAATAAACAAACACGACACGCACACAGCTGCGCAAATGGTTGAGCACAGTTCGCACTGCGGAACTACCAAAGACAGACTGATCGACTGAGCTGCCCAGGCACGACTCACGACCCCTCCTCACAGCTTTACTGTCACTAGCATCTCGTATCCTACCTTCCAAACTTCACAGAAGCTTTCCTGCGAACCTTGCAAGACTAACACTTCTGGAAGAAAGGATACTGCGGAGACGTGACTTAGGCACACCCTGGGGGATGTTTCCATAAAGAAGTTTTCACTCTGCAGCGTGTTTCGCCCCTCAGATGTCATCGCTTCCGACATTCTCCACAGCTGAGGCAGGCCTGCAGACTGCTTCGCTACCTGCATAGTGGTGCCTTACGCAGCCTGCTGTCAGCCTGGGTCACTCTGATCTTGGTGCCAAACCGAATGTGGCGGCCTTAGCTAACTAAATAACTACACAACAACTCACCACAAGTGAGGACTGTGGGTTTTTCGTTTCCCGCCACCCCCCGCCCCTCCCTTGCCGCCACTGCAGGGAGTGAACATAAGACTTTTATGTGGACTACGATCAAATAAATAAATCGACTAATTTCGTACTGAACGTGACTGTATCTGCCCTCGCCCACCAACTACAGACCCCTGAACCCCTGATCCTTATAGGGATGGCATTCTTTTGTCTTCTACACTTACATCCACTTACATGCTCTGCAAGCCACCGTGGGAGAAGGCAGGCGGCAGATGGTAAATTGTACCAGTGCTAATCATTTTTATTCCTGTTCCACTCACAAATAAAGCGAGGACAAAACGATTACCTATATTCTTCTTTACACACTCTGATTTCTCTTACTTCCCTTCGAACTTCTCATATGAATATTGGCAGCAGTAGGATAGTTGCACAGTCTGTCGTAAATGTCGGTTCTCTATATTTCCGCAGGGATTTCCTTTTGAGTTCACATAATATTTCCATAGAACTTGAATTTTGATCAGACCTACCAGTAACAAACCTAGCAGCACGACAATGAATTGCTTTGATCTCTTCCTTTAATTTGGCCAGGTGGTTTTTCCCAAAAACTTGAGCAGTTCTCCAGAAATATTCAGACAAGTATTCTACACGCAGCCCCCTTTATGTATGAGTGGCACTTTCGTAGCATTCTCTCAATAAACCTTCCCTACAACCGACCTTGCGTGCTCGTTCCATTTCATCTCAATTACCAAATTTACGCCTAGATATCGAACCGACATGACTGTAGCAAGTAGCGCACCACTGATCCTGCATTTCGGACTCATACAGGAATTATTTTCCTACTCATCTGCATTAAATTACACTTTCTCGTATTTAGAACAAGCTGCCATTCATCACACCTAATAGAAATTATATCCAAGGCATTATGTCCTTCTACAGTCACTTAGAGGCGGCACTTCCTCACACACTATAGCATCGTCAGAATATAGGGGCAGAGTGCTGCTCTTGCTGTCCACCAGATCGTTAATGTATACAGAGAACAAGAGTGGTCCTAGAATGAGATTTTCACTCTGCAGCGGAGTGTGCGCTGATATGAAAATTCCTGGCACATTAAACCTGTGTGTCGGACCGAGACTCGAACTCGGGACCTTTGCCTTTCGCGGGCAAGCGCTCTACCATCTGAGCTACCTAAGTACGACTCACGACCCGCTCTCACAGTTTTAATTCCGCCAGTACCTCGTCTCCTACCTTCCAAACTTCACAGAAGCTCACCTGCATACCTTCCAGGAGTGCCAGCTGTGCAAGGTATGCAGGAGAGCTTCTGTGAAGTTTGGAAGGTAGGAGACGAGGTACTGGCGGAATTAAAGCTGTGAGAGCGGGTCGTGAGTCGTGCTTGGGTGGCTCAGATGGTAGAGCACTTGCCCGCGAATGGCAAAGGTCCCGAGTTCGAGTCTCGGTCCGGCACTCCTGACAGTACCTTTGTCTCCAACGAACACTCACCGTCCAGAACAACGTACTGAGTTGTTATACTTCGAGTCTTCGAGACATTCAGATATCTGACAGCCTATTTCGTATGTTCTGTCCTTCTTTAGTAGTCTGCAGTCCCTTTCCGACATTTGAAATGACTTTCCGAGCCAACTATAGGAAACATCACAATTTATGACGGATTTCGATCCGTGATATAAAAAAATCCTAGGATGGACTGGGTACTGAAACCCGGAAGTTAGTGAATATTAAGAAAACAGGAAGAGCATACTGAAAGCATGTCAACCGACAGAATATCTGCTTGAAGTTGGAAATGTAACCCGTATGGCAAAGCTGATGTGTACGCTTTTTGAAACACTGGATTTCTAGGATAAAAACAGGCGAAAAAGCCCACACATTGTGTTGTACATAAGAGATTTTAACACGTACTCTTCATGTTTAACGCTACTGGTATTTGGACAAGTCTTGCTGATTCACTTATGGTCATCGTCGCCATAATCACTATAATAATTATCATCATCATTGTCGTCGTTGTCGAATTTGAAATCTAGTTCTTGGTAGAGACCTCTTCTTGATTTATTTTCAGGAGGTACTATTAGTTCATAAAAATATTCACAGCATCATGTTAAGCGAAACACCAAATCGTTATCGTCAGTTGATAAAACCGTGAATAATACATAATGTTAAAACTGCAATCGGGGTTAACGCTGTGAACAGATTCATACCACACAAAAGGGACTGAGCAGCTGATCACTGTCTACTGATGGTAGATGGTCACAGAGGTTGATCACTACGAACATCTTTGGTTCAAAAATGGTTAAAATGGCTCTGAGCATTATGGGACTTAACATCTGTGGTCATCAGTCCCCTAGAACTTAGAACTACTTAAACCTAACTAACCTAAGGACATCACACACATCCATGCCCGAGGCACATCTTTGGTTCAACCAGTAAACAGTGCTGTTCAATTACCTCTGTGTGGTATGAGTCTGTTCCAAGCGTTACCGCCTATTACGCTGTTAACATTATGTATTATTCATGGCTTTATCACCTGGCGATAACGATTTAGTATTTTACCTAGTAAGATGTTGTGAGTACTTTTATGAACCTGATGAGGAACAGACGACTGATACTGGTGGTGTAAAGGAAGTATTGTACCAGTAGCTCAATGCGGTAATGACATTCCTCAAAACTCTTCTTGCGTTTCCGTACATTATGGGCTTGAGCCAAACGCACCCACGCCACATTCATGATTTCTAATGCTAACCGCCCACGTCTTTCGTTAGGCCGTCGCCTCGGTCTTTACTTAAATATTGGAATACAGGCCAAACCTCCCTGGGTCCATCCGCGAGCCATTCGACCAGCTACACGCGCTGTCGACCTCTGTTTCATTTCCACTACAGCCGCACTTACACATCCCACTCGACCCTGTCTGTTCACGAGCCACACGTTAGTTTTAGTGTTCTTCCCAGTAATTTCGACATGCATATCTCCCCATCCCTCGCTGAACAACCTTCTGTCCATAACCAATTTTCGCATTAAAAGTCCGCGCCTGAATGCTGCAAGTCAAAACTGGTAACACACAATGAGAATGACTTCCCTTTGTACGCTCACGGGAAACCTAGTTTGAAAGCTCTATCTAGTTTAGCAAAAGAACTCCAGCCATTTCTACGCTTCTGTTCACTTCTTTTCCTGTTCATCCATTCACTAATTTCAGATACCCTATTTATAAAACTCATCCACTGGTTCTACGACTTTATTGTTAAATTGTAGAACGTAATTTTCGATATGTTGGTTATCGTTACAGAGCAAGCTCTGTAACAAATATATTTCACAAGGGTGCGCACAGAAATGCGGTTGGGGGGGGGGGGGGGTGAGCAGGCTCTTGTGCACGGTTCGTATTGGACCTAGGAATGTGGCGTAAAAATAAATGGTTCAAATGGCTCTGAGCACTATGGGACTTAACTGCTGAGGTCATCAGTCCCCTAGAACTTAGAACTACTTAAACCTAACTAACCTAAGGACATCACACACATCCATGCCCGAGGCAGGATTCGAACCTGCGACCGTAGCAAGCCGCGCGGTTCCAGACTGTAGAGCTTAGAACCGGTCGGCCATTCCGGCCGGCATGTAGCGTAAAAAGTTTTTGGTTTATCCCGGCTAGCGTCCAATTCGAACATCTGTCTCACTGTAGCTATGTTATAACAAAATATGGTTCAAATGGCTCTACGCACTGTGGCACTTAACTGCTGAGGTCATCAGTCCCCTAGACTTAGAACTACTTAAACCTGCCAGAGGGAGGATTCGAATCTGCGACCATAGCAGCAGCGTGGTTCCGAACTGAAGCGCCTAGAACCGCTCGGCCACACCGCCGGCTATGTTATAATACATTAAGGGAGGTCTGAGCGACGAACCGGATCTGGCACCCCGGGAAATTGCACGAATCGATTGATTTCTTTTGCAAAGGATTTTAATTTGGCTGAAATTCAAGCTCAAATTATGACACCAGATTATACGTACAAAAGATACTTTTTTCTGGGAGGATTTTGTAGCACACCACTTCTTTATTTTAAATTTTTCAAATTTTGTACCAAGGTAGATAAATGGATAAACTCAAAACGATTTTTGCAATCCAATAACCTTTATCCGATGTCGAGATACGATGCTCTAAAGTCGAGCTAAAAGTGGCGCGAAAAATTAATTACTACGTGAACTGAATGCGCGGAAACGGTTTAAAGTGACTCAAACAAATAAATAAAAAATTATGAAAACTTGCTTTCAAAAATTTAGCTTCATTCTGATTTTATGTGGCAGAAGCACGATTTTCGTGGTATGACAGGAGCATTTGTCGTTGTGGTATATTGCTACACTATGTGATCAAATGTACCCGGATACCTGGCTGAAAATGACTTACAAGTTCATTGCGCCCTCCATCGGTAATGCTGGAATTCAACATGGTGTTGGCCTACCCTTAGCCTGGATGACAGCTTCCACTCTCACAGGCATAGGTTCAATCAAGTGCAGGAAGGTTTCTTGGGGAATGGTAGCCCATTCTTCACGGAGTGCTGCACTGAGGAGAGGTATCGATGTCGGTCGGTGAGGCCTGGCACGAAGTCGGCGTTCCAAAACTTCTCAAAGGTGTCCTGTAGGATTGATGTGAGGACTCTGTGCAGGCCACTCCATTACACGGATCTTATTGTCGTTAACCACTCCGCCACAGGCCGTGCATTATCAACAGGTGCTCGATCGCGTTGAAAGATGCAATCGCCATCGCCAAATTGATCTTCAACAGTGGGAAGCAAGACGTTGCTAAAAATATCAATGTAGGCCTGTGCTGTGATAGTGCCACGCAAAACAACAAGGGTTGAAAGTCCCCTCCATGAAAAACACGACCACACCGTAACACCGCCGCCTCCGAATTTTACTATTGGCACTACACGCGCTGGCAGACGACGTTCACCGGGCATTCTCCATACCCACACCCTGACATCGGATCGCCGCAATGTGTACCGTGATTCGTCACTCCACACAACGTTTTTCCACTGTTCAATCGTCCAATGTTTACGCTCCTTACACCAAGCGAGGCGTCGTTTGGCATTTACCGTCGTGATGTGTGGATTCACTATCACATGGGAAACAGCGGACCTAGGGATGTTTAGGAGTGTGGAAATCTCGCGTACAGACGTATGACACAAGTGGCACCTGACCGCGATCGCAGACCGTGAGTTCCGCGGAGCGCCCCGTTCTGCTCTCTCACGACGTCTAATGACTACTGAGGCCGCTGATATGGAGTAGCTGGCAGTAGGTGGCAGCACAATGCACCTGAAATAAGAAACGTATGTTTTTGTGGGTGTCCGGATACCTTTGATCTCATAGTATATATCTGTGTTTAGGAAATCATCGTTTCTCCTTTATAAATTGAGAGGATATGAGTTATTGTGAAATAGTTTACTTTCAATTAATTAAAGTGCAGTGTAATTTTCTTTTTATTTAGTAATTGCTATATCCTTGGGTAACAGAAGAAATATTGAATTTAATTGATGAAAGGAGAAAATACAAAAATGCAGTAAATGAAGCAGGCAAAAAGGAATACAGACGTCTCAAAAATGAGATCGACAGGAAGTGCAAAATGGCTAAGCAGGGATGGCTAGAGGACAAATGTAAGGATGTAGACGCTTGTCTCACTAGGGGTAAGATAGATACTGCCTACAGGAAAATTAAAGAGACCTTTGGAGAGAAGAGAACCACTTGTATGAATATCAAGAGCTCAGATGGCAACCCAGTTCTAAGCAAAGAAGGGAAGGCAGAAAGGTGGAAGGAGTATATAGAGGGTTTATACAAGGGCGATGTACTTGAGGACAATATTATGGAAATGGAAGAGGATGTAGATGAAGACGAAATGGGAGATAAGATACTGCGTGAAGAGTTTGACAGAGCACTGAAAGACCTGAGTCGAAACAAGGCCCCGGGAGTAGACAACATTCCATTTGAACTACTGATGGCCTCGGGAGAGCCAGTCATGACAAAACTCTACCATCTGGTGAGCACGATGTATGAGACAGGCGAAATACCCTCAGACTTCAAGAAGAATATAATAATTCCAATCCCAAAGAAAGCAGGTGTTGACAGATGTGAAAGTTACCGAACTATCAGTTTAATAAGTCACAGCTGCAAAATACTAACGCGAATTCTTTACAGACGAATGGAAAAACTGGTAGAAGCCGACCTCGGGGAAGATCAGTTTCGATTCCGTAGAAATGTTGGAACACGTGAGGCAATACTGACCTTACGACTTATCTTGGAAGAAAGATTAAGAAAAGGCAAACCTACTTTTCTAGCATTTGTAGACTTAGAGAAAGCTTTTGACAATGTTAACTGGAATGCTCTCTTTCAAATTCTGAAGGTGGCAGGGGTAAAATACAGGGAGCGAAAGGCTATTTACAGTTTGTACAGAAACCAGATGGCAGTTATAAGAGTCGAGGGGCATGAAAGGGAAGCAGTGGTTGGGAAAGGAGTAAGACAGGGTTGTAGCCTCTCCCCGATGTTATTCAATCTGTATATTGAGCAAGCAGTAAAGGAAACAAAAGAAAAATTCGGAGTAGGTATTAAAATTCATGGAGAAGAAGTAAAAACTTTGAGGTTCGCCGATGACATTGTAATTCTGTCAGAGACAGCAAAGGACTTGGAAGAGCAGTTGAACGGAATGGGCAGTGTCTTGAAAGGAGGATATAAGATGAACATCAACAAAAGCAAAACGAGGATAATGGAATGTAGTCAAATCAAATCGGGTGATGCTGAGGGAATTAGATTAGGAAATGAGACACTTAAAGTAGTAAAGGAGTTTTGCTATTTAGGGAGTAAAATAACCGATGATGGTCGAAGTAGAGAGGATATAAGATGTAGACTGGCAATGGCAAGGAAAGCGTTTCTCAAGAAGAGGAATTTGTTAACATCGAGTATAGATTTAAGTGTCAGGAAGTCATTTCTGAAAGTATTTGTATGGAGTGTAGCCATGTATGGAAGTGAAACATGGACGATAACTAGTTTGGACAAGAAGAGAATAGAAGCTTTCGAAATGTGGTGCTACAGAAGAATGCTGAAGATAAGGTGGGTAGATCACGTAACTAATGAGGAGGTATTGAATAGGATTGGGGAGAAGAGAAGTTTGTGGCACAACTTGACTAGAAGAAGGGATCGGTTGGTAGGACATGTTTTGAGGCATCAAGGGATCACAAATTTAGCATTGGAGGGCAGTGTGGAGGGTAAAAATCGTAGAGGGAGACCAAGAGATGAATACACTAAGCAGATTCAGAAGGATGTAGGTTGCAGTAGATACTGGGAGATGAAGAAGCTTGCACAGGATAGAGTAGCATGGAGAGCTGCATCAAACCAGTCTCAGGACTGAAGACCACAACAACAACAACATGCTATTATATACCGTTATATCGTATTATATTCTTTTCAATGCTTACATCCACGAAGTTGGAGACCAACTCCACTGAAGTACCGAGGAGTGGATCAGAATTAATGGGCAGAGAATGGATGTATTGCGTTATGAAAATGATATTTCTGCGGTCACGGAGACGAAACAAACTCTAGAGAAGGTACTTAGCACAATGGAAAAGATTTTCTATGATCAGTATGGTACGAAAATAAACAAGTGAAAGACTAAAGTGACGGAATGTAGTACTGAAGAAGAGTATGAGCCTTTAAGAATTGGAAGGGAGACCTAGAATACGTGGAGAAACTTACCTATATGGCAGGGAGGATCACAAGGAAGGGTAGAAGCAGGAAAGAAATTATGAGCAGAATACAACAAGTCAAAACTGAATTTAATTTGAGAGAGAATGTAACAGCAATAATATCACCCTTGAAACAAGAAAACGGATGCCCTTCCTGCCGCCACCCCGTACCCCCCGGGACGGAATTAGTGTACCCCTGCTGTCTGCATCGAGTGTAATCAATGGAATAGTGCGAGCATGTTGAGATGTCTGCGAGTCGTGTAACTGAGGCGGAACGTGGGGACCAGCCCGGTATTCACCAAGTGGGATGTGGAGAACCACCTAAAAACCACATCCAGGCTGGCCGGCACACCGACCGACGACGGTAATCCGCCGGGCGGATTCGATCCGGGGCCGGTGCGCCTACCTGAGTCCAGAAAACAGCGCATTAGCGCTCTCGGCTAACCTGGCGGGTTTATCTGTACCACACGCAAACAGAACAAAACAAAGGTGGCTGTGGTACCCTCTATTACCAAGCGTTCCTTCTTCGTTTCCCCTGGATAACGTTCTGAAAAGATCTTCTAGGACAATCGAAAATGGTTTAGGCGACGTGAAATCTCCTTGACTGTCTAGTTTTTCTGTTCTAAATTTCCGTCTGTCCTTAAGAAAACCAGTGGAAGCCGTAGCATTGGTGTGTGTGTATTCTTCAATATACACTCCTGGAAATGGAAAAAAGAACACATTGACACCGGTGTGTCAGACCCACCATACTTGCTCCGGACACTGCGAGAGGGCTGTACAAGCAATGATCACACGCACGGCACAGCGGACACACCAGGAACCGCGGTGTTGGCCGTCGAATGGCGCTAGCTGCGCAGCATTTGTGCACCGCCACCGTCAGTGTCAGCCAGTTTGCCGTGGCATACGGAGCTCCATCGCAGTCTCTAACACTGGTAGCATGCCGCGACAGCGTGGACTTGAACCGTATGTGCAGTTGACGGACTTTGAGCGAGGGCGTATAGTGGGCATGCGGGAGGCCGGATGGACGTACCGCCGAATTGCTCAACACGTGGGGCGTGAGGTCTCCACAGTACATCGATGTTGTCGCCAGTGGTCGGCGGAAGGTGCACGTGCCCGTCGACCTGGGACCGGACCGCAGCGACGCACGGATGCACGCCAAGACCGTAGGATCCTACGCAGTGCCGTAGGGGACCGCACCGCCACTTCCCAGCAAATTAGGGACACTGTTGCTCCTGGGGTATCGGCGAGGACCATTCGCAACCGTCTCCATGAAGCTGGGCTACGGTCCCACACACCGTTAGGCCGTCTTCCGCTCACGCCCCAACATCGTGCAGCCCGCCTCCAGTGGTGTCGCGACAGGCGTGAATGGAGGGACGAATGGAGACGTGTCGTCTTCAGCGATGAGAGTCGCTTCTGCCTTGGTGCCAATGATGGTCGTATGCGTGTTTGGCGCCGTGCAGGTGAGCGCCACAATCAGGACTGCATACGACCGAGGCACACAGGGCCAACACCCGGCCTCATGGTGTGGGGAGCGATCTCCTACACTGGCCGTACACCACTGGTGATCGTCGAGGGGACACTGAATAGTGCACGGTACATCCAAACCGTCATCGAACCCATCGTTCTACCATTCCTAGACCGGCAAGGGAACTTGCTGTTCCAACAGGACAATGCACGTCCGCATGTATCCCGTGCCACCCAACGTGCTCTAGAAGGTGTAAGTCAACTACCCTGTCCAGCAAGATCTCCGGATCTGTCCCCCATTGAGCATGTTTGGGACTGGATGAAGCGTCGTCTCACGCGGTCTGCACGTCCAGCACGAACGCTGGTCCAACTGAGGCGCCAGGTGGAAATGGCATGGCAAGCCGTTCCACAGGACTACATCCAGCATCTCTACGATCGTCTCCATGGGAGAATAGCAGCCTGCATTGCTGCGAAAGGTGGATATACACTGTACTAGTGCCGACATTGTGCATGCTCTGTTGCCTGTGTCTATGTGCCTGTGGTTCTGTCAGTGTGATCATGTGATGTATCTGACTCCAGGAATGTGTCAATAAAGCTTCCTCTTCCTGGGACAATGAATTCACGGTGTTCTTATTTCAATTTCCAGGAGTGTAATATCGTAGGTTAAATTGGTGTCTCGTTTCTCGACTGTTGTGAAAACAGACGTGATCGACAATGAGTCAAAAGATATCTCAAACTCAATGAATTGCTCCGTTGTAAAATTTGACTCACGATCTGTAAATGGTACGTTTTTCTATAGCCACTAACATAAACATAAAAAGTTCTGGGATGACAAACCCTCAATGCGTAACAGCTGACTGTCAGACATAGCTCGCAGGCCACAATCACAGAATTTTAAAAACACCATTAGAGAGTCATATCCACGTGTGCAACATTTTCGCTGTTTGCTTTTCGATAGGGGCAGTACGATGTTTGTCCCGGCTGTTCTGCATTCATGTCGGCAGTGACTCAGTTCGCCAGCAGACGCCGGCGGAGTCTTCCCGGGGTGTTATCGCCCGCAGGGCTGGACTTCAGACCGAAGCAGAGAGAGCGCTAATCGCTCCCGGATGTTGCTCGCCATTTGCGCTGCCGCAGGAACACGTACTGAACAACGAGACTGGAAGAGCCGTGCGGCGCATCTGTCCGCGTCTGCCTTTTCCTCGTGTTTCTGCACATCACACTTCATCGGCGATGACAATATTCTACACCGTGCACATACTGTTTTCGCGCTTTGGCGCTACATACCGTATTGCTCAATTGGTGAGGACGAGTATTGCCTTTTCAGTTCCACGAACTACCACAAGGTGGCACAATTGAGATGTGACGTCATTTCTTACTGTTAAAACATTGGCAACTCACAAACCGGCCAAACAGTTTGTTTACAGTTAGCTTTTAAATATACAGTGTACTAAAAACTTGGAAATTTTGGTCGAAGGTTCGCTGGATGACTAATTAAAGATTTTCGTAACGACGTAACTCAATAACAGTGCCTGGAACGGATTTGTTCAACTTTTGATGATTGTTCAGCTTCCGGAAACACTTAGCTGCCTTGGAGAATTTCATCTTGATTAGCGACGACATTCGTAAGCGTCAACCAGACTCAGTTATTGTTGCAAGACAAATCGAAGATGAACGCTGCGTCATAGGAATACAGAGAATGGTAGGTAGATTTCCTGTTTAGCAGGAGCAACAGCAGGAAGATTTCAGATTATCTGAGTGCTCAACATCTCCAGTACTGGCAATGTTGAGCATCAGTGGAGTAAGTTCAAGAACATCGTACGATACGTTGTAGATACGTATGCGTCGAGCGAAATTATGAGGGATGCAAAAGACACACCGTGGTTCGGCAGCCCTGTTGGAAAGCTGCTGCGACTGCAAAGAGAGCTTCACTGCAGAATTAATCGTGCCAAAGGCCTGCAGAGAATCAAAAACTGAAGGAAGTCAAAATTAGCGTAAGGAGGGCTATGCGTGAAGCTTGCAACGAATACGAAAGTAAAATTCTATCTACCGACTCGTCAGAAAATCCTAAGAAGTTCTGGTCTCATATTATGTCAGTAAACGGGTCGAAGGCATCTGTGCTGGCACTCTGTGGCTATAAACGTCTTTTTCTCAAAAAATTTCACACAGAAAGATCACACTGCAGTTCTTCCTTTATATCATCGCACGGACGACAAAATGACAGATCTTTAAATAACGGACGAAGGAACAGAAAAGGCCACTGGACCTGACGGGAAACCAGTTACATTCTACACAGAGTATGCAGAATAATTTGGCCCTATCCCTAGCAGCGTCGTACTGTCGATCTCTAGAAGTGTGAGGCGTTCCTAATGATTGGGAAAAAGCGCAGCTCTTTCCCGTTTTCAGGAACGGTCGTCGAAAAGATGCACATCGCTAAACGGCTATGTCTCTGACGTCGGTCTGTACAAGAATATTACGTGCAGCTATGAAATTTTGTTTTCTGCTGGGTAAAATTGCCACTGAAACTGTTTTAATGTTGAAAACAGCTTACCAAGGTGGCGCTATGGGAAAAACTCAAGTGTAGGAGTGGTTTGCTCGATTTAAAAATGGGGACATGCCGATTGATGAGAAACCTGGCACTGGACGTCCATTAACTGCCCGAACCGATGAAATTATTGAAAAAAAATCAGAGAGATTCTGCCCGAAGACCGTCAACAGACAATTATTTGGATGTTTTAAGAAGATTGCGTTGAAATCATTTCTACTTGACCCATCATTCCATTCCATTTATCAAATTTTGCTGTAGATTTATAGAAAGAACCCAACCTAGTTTTGCAGTGTTCGTCAAAAATGACCCGATTTGTGGCAGACACGAGACTGGTTCTTCCACCACGACAACGCACCTACACACACAGCTATCTCTGTCGGACAATTTTTGGCTAAAAACGTAAGGGTTCCGCTGCCCCGCGCACCTTACTCGCCACTTTTTCTTATTTACACGCATCAAAAGGGGTATGACATGACACCGATTTGACAACATCGAAGAAGTCAAGAAAAAAACTACGGAGCAGCTGTCAGCCATTTCTAAAGACGAATACAAAACGTGTTTCGAACAGTGGGAACACCTGTGGGGCAAATTTATTATTTGTAATGGAGAGTATTTTGAAGGGGATAAGGTTGTTTTGTAAAAAATTTGAAAATATACAGGGCTATTACAAATGATTCAAGCGATTTCATAAATTCACTGTAGCTCCATTCATTGACATATGGTCACGACACACTACAGATACGTAGAAAAACTCATAAAGTTTTGTTCGGCTGGAGCCGCACTTCAGGTTTCTGCCGCCAAAGCGCTCGAGAGCGCAGTGAGACAAAATGTCGACAGGAGCCGAGAAAGCGTATGTCGTGCTTGAAATGCACTCACATCAGTCCGTCAAAACAGTGCAACGACACTTCAGGACGAAGTTCAACAAAGATCCACCAACTGCTAACTCCATTCGGCGATGGAATGCGCAGTTTAAAGCTTCTGGATGCCTCTGTAAGGGGAAATCAACGGGTCGGCCTGCAGTGAGCGAAGAAACGGTTGAACGCGTGCAGGCAAGTTTCACGCGTAGCCCGCGGAAGTCGACGAATAAAGCAAGCAGGGAGCTAAACGTACCACAGCCGACGGTTTGGAAAATCTTACGGAAAAGGCTAAAGCAGAAGCCTTACCGTTTACAATTGCTACAAGCCCTGACACCCGATGACAAAGTCAAACGCTTTGAATTTTCGGCGCGGTTGCAATAGCTCATGGAAGAGGATGCGTTCAGTGCGAAACTTGTTTTCAGTCATGAAGCAATATTTTTTCTTAATGGTGAAGTGAGCAGACACAATGTGCGAATCTGGGCGGTAGAGAATCCTCACGCATTCGTGCAGCAAATTCGCAATTCACCAAAAGTTATCGTGTTTTGTGCAATCTCACGGTTTAAAGTTTACGGCCCCTTTTTCTTCTGCGAAAAAAACGTTACAGGACACGTGTATCTGGACATGCTGGAAAATTGGCTCATGCCACAACTGGAGACCGACAGCGCCGACTTCATATTTCAACAGGATGGTGCTCCACCGCACTTCCATCACGATGTTCGGCATTTCTTAAACAGGAGATTGGAAAACCGATGGATCGGTCGTGGTGGAGATCATGATCAGCAATTCATGTCATAGCCTCCACGCTCTCCCGACTTAACCCCATGCGATTTCTTTCTGTGGGGTTATGTGAAAGATTCAGTGTTTAAACCTCCTCTACCAAGAAACGTGCCAGAACTGCGAGCTCGCATCAACGATGCTTTCGAACTCATTGATGGGAACATGCTGCGCCGAGTGTGGGAGGAACTTGACTATCGGCTTGATGTCTGCCGAATCACTAAAGGGACACATATCGAACAATTGTGAATGCCTAAAAAAACTTTTTGAGTTTTTGTATGTGTGTGCAAAGCACTGTGAAAATATCTCAAATAATAAAGTTATTGTAGATCTGTGAAATCGCTTCAATCATTTGTAATAACCCTGTATAGCTTTTAAAAAATAATTCCGGTTCTCTTTTGGGTACCGCCTCGTGCACATGTATAACCTAGTAGATAACGTCATAAGTTCTCCGAAGCTCGTCGCCGGTAATACTGTTATACACAGAGAAGCCGCAACGTTAGAAAACTGTAGAGAAATGCAGGAAGACCCGTAGAGGACCGAAGATCGGTGCAAAGAGCGGCAACTGACCCCCGACATAAAGAAAGGTAACAGCCTGCGAATACAGACAGAAATATCCTTTACTGAATCATAACACGATTGCAGAGCAATGATCGGAAGCAGTTAGTTCCATGAAATATCTGGGACTATATGCATGCAGCGATCTGCAGTGGAATAGCCACATAAAATTAATCGCGAGTAAGGCAGATGCCTGACTGAGATTAATTGAAATAATCATTAGGATATATAGTCCATCAATAAAGGCAGTAGCTTACAAAACGCTCGTTTGACCAATACTTGAATACAGTTCGTCAGTATGGTATCCGTACCAAATAGGACTGATAGAGGAAATAGAGAAGGTCCAAAGAAGAACTGCACGTTTCGTTACAAGTTCATTTAGTAAGTACGGAAGCATTCCGGAGATACTCAGAAACTCCAGTGGCAGACGCTACAGGAGAGGCGTTCTGCGTCAAGCTGTGGTCTGCTGTTAAAATTCCGAGAGTGAGCGTTCCCAGAACAGTCAACAGATATATTCCTTCTTCCTTCGCGTGTCTCGTGGAAAGGTCATCAAGATAATATCTGAGACATTCGAGCCTACACGGGGGCTTATTGGCAATTGTTCTTCCCGCGAACTAATACGGCCGGACGTGGTGGCCGAGCGGTTCTAAGCGCTTCAGTCCGGAACCGCGCGACTCCTACGCTCGCAGTTTCGAATCCTGCCTCTGGCATTAATGTGTGTGATGTCCTTATGTTAGTTAGGTTTAAGTAGTTCTAAGTTCTAGGGGACTGATGACCTCAGATGTTGAGTCCCATAGTGCTCAGAACCATTTGAATCATTTTGAACTAATACGCGGCTCGAACAGGAAAAGGGGGGAAGTGACACACAGTGGTACACAAAGTACCCTCCGCCACACATAGCAATGTGGCTTACGGAGTATATATGTAGTGGTAGTTGTAGACTGTAGAACATCGCCATACGATGCACACTGAGACAGAGGCGTATTTAGGCACATTTAGCTGTAAAAATGACCTATTCCGTCCGGATTCCGCACAATTATACAGAAGGTCAAAACAGACATATCAAATGGTGCAAGGAAGCGGTCAAACAATTAGACCGAGGATATACAACATAGTAACTAGGGATGAAACTTACATCTGCCCGTACGAGCCGAAACTGAGCAGAAGTCGACTGTCTGGGTATTCCACGGTGAAACGAAACCAAGAAAAATAGTTACTTTAGGCTTTTTGCGTGTCACGTGGATCATATTTGCGACAACACGCTATGATGTGGAACGAGTCAATCGGTTTACTGTTAACGAGATACGTTTCCTGTGTAAAAACATGGCTACATGCTGGCCATTTGCAAAACTAGATTTTTTTAAATTTCAATCTACAGCAAAATTTGGCAAATGTAACCCCAACCTAATAGAGATACCATCCGCTGAGAACTTCGTTTATGGAGTAGGAGTGGCCAAGCAGAAATGATATTAGTGTGTCAAGAATTTCGTTATCTACCTGCCCCTTTAATTCATGAAGTTGGTGGTAAAATATTTTTATAGCTGCATACTTTGCTCTCTTCTGAAAAAGTGTAAGCTGTGGGCAGTTCTTGACTCACAGCATTATTTACAAATTGTGTCTGATTTTTCACAACAAACTTCACAAGGCCGTAAACGTGTTGTAAGGCTGTGTTGTTACTATGCCTAACTTTTTAAACAACTGCCTTCATGAATTTCGACAATGGGCACCATATACTATCCCTGCAGAGCTTTTCTGTGCAGTGGACGTTTTGTGTTATGTGTGGCGTTGCTCGACAGTTATTTCATATGGCTTCAATGAGTGGAGAGGTGGCATGAGCCCCCTCTCATATTTCTATCTTACGATTTTCCTCTCTAATTGCATGTGGTGAAAAGTTGCTATTCCTTCACACGCGGACTTCCCACGCAGCGTCTCTCGTCACCCGGGTGGTCCGGTGACAGGCGGGCTCTGCTGATCTTGAAAGGGTAAGCCCACAGGTGTGAGGGAGTCGAGTGAATGCTTTCCAGACGCCGACATTGTAGAATAGCGGCGGAGACACGCTCGCAAAGGCCTGAAGTAGCGGCTGGGATAGAGGTTCCGTTACTTCGCAGAAACATAGCGAAAACGTTTTCTGGCTACCAGCGAGGCGTGGGAATGACTTGTGGGCCCTGGAAGTTGTGGCGGGCAAATTCCCGCGCTTTCTGCAAAATCGTAACTGTGATTGGCTTGCTCAGGGCATAGCTCCGTGACGTAGCAAAATCAGCGCAGAAATTGGCGCCAAGGATCTCCATTGGTGGAATGGTAGTGCTCCGGCAATAGAGTGGAATTTTCCGCCGGTTTTCGAGTTGCTGATTGGATCGGTTAACCACGGCCACGGGAATGTTCTGTGTTCAGCTTGTAAGAGTGCTCTTGAGGATAGTTGGCTCTCGCCTTTCGGTCGGAGTAGGTTACAAGACTGAGCTCTCGCTGCTCTGGACAGCCTGTCTTCCGTTGGCTGTCTAATATACTTTTATTTAATTGTAACTGTTTGACGAAGTTGCTGAAGTTCCGACTTCAACGTAACTTTCCGAGTACAGTTGGCAATTGAGCGTTCTGCGTACAAGAGGTCTATTTTGTCTGTCTTGAGCAGTTTTGGCTAAAGTTGACTGTATCGGAGTTACTGGGTGACTTCACTTGTTAAAATCAATCACTGTACCATCAGTGATTGTGTGGCGAGCCTTCTTCGTCTCCCTCAGAGGCGCATTTGTATTGCTAGGAAGTCTTTAGTCTGGAACAACCAGGCCAGGATAATTTGTTTCGGGCTATACTCGCGACATTATCATCACCACGACGGGACATCGAAGCAACCAGCCATCGCCTCCGGTATGCCAGATCGTGTCCGTGCAGTTAAGAAGACAGCTTGGTAATGTACGTTCGCAGCACCAGCAAAGCAGGCAATTTTGCTAGGTGATAATCCGAGGTCAGCAGAGCGCGCCTGTTTGTTTTTTCTAACTTTGATCTGGCTTGGGTGTTCATTGTCTGAGTTCTCACTAATGTAGCAGCAATTAATGCTGGGTTGACTGTGTGTCTCTCTTAAGACTTGAGTTGCAAGGAATTGGCTCCACATACCACTTCATCACAAATGCCACAATCTAGTTTAGGGACAACTTCACCTTCACAGCATTTATTTGAGTAGCCAATTTGAGCCAATTTGATGTATTGTAAATGTTTCATGTGTTTCTGTTTATTATTTTGAGTTATAATAAATCATATTGTTACTTTGGACAGAACTTTCATTCTGTTAATCGGTAGAGCAACCCAATCATTTCTCACTACGTTAATGAAACTTTTCTTTAATTAACTTATTTATCAAATGAAATTATTGCAGGTGCCAAACTCTTCTCTACTCCACTTTCAGGGTCGATTACAGTCATTTCGCGTTTCTTTTTAATCCATGTGCAACAGCAAAAGTCGGAGTTAGAATAGGGGGGGGGGGGCTTAGAGCATCATTTACATATGTAGATTCAAGAAGAATTTAGTGTTAAATACACTGCTAGCCCCGGCACCTCGCAGAGTTACACAAAGTAAGATAATTTTCTAGTACCTACATCACTGAAATAGCGATTAACGTACGACAAATGTTGCTTAACTCAAGAGTTTGAGAGGATCCATAATATGTTTCCCAATATTCAAGTTCTATTCAACAAGCACAAGCGAGAATTTTGGATTATCAGTTCAACTATTTCCGTTTCTCCATGGTGTACTATTACTGATGATGCTATAGCTTACCCAGTATAGAATTGAATGGACTGTGGCTTTGTTTTCTAAGCTGAGTGATAGACCAATGACCAAGAAGCAGTAAATAAGGTATTTGAATCATTGCCTACTCCTTGTGCCTTTACAGTTCTGATCGGATTCTTTTTATAAGGCTTACATCATCAACAAGGAGCACTTTTCCTGCGTTATCGGTTGAAGACGGAAGGATATTTATGAATAGCAAGAAAAGGTGCGATCCCGATACCGGTAGTAAACAGTTTTTAGTCAGAAGATTCGTCTTGAAAGCTGCATGATCTGTCTAACAGGTCCTTTTGCTTCCCATCATCTAAATACGGAGCGAAGAGAACTGCATTCTGATTACATCTAAAACACTACACACCTCCAAAAGGGTGTCATTTGCACCGTCAAATGTCTTAGACACATCACGAAAAATTCTGGTAGGTGAAGTCTTACCATTCATATGTTTTAATAGTGGACGGCATCTTCAGTGGAGACTCCCTTCTAAAATCCAAACTGCGAGTTCCTCACTTCGTTATATTTACAGATGTGTTCAACCACGTTTAAATACGTTTTTCTCTCGAAAGCTTTTAAGAAGAAAGTAAGTACTGAAATGGGCGTTCGCGGTATTCTTCCAAGAAAATCATCGCTAAATTCTTTGGTTACACTGGAGATATCGAGACCATTGCTATTGAGGATCTAAAAACAATTAATGCTGAAAGATACAGGATGTCACAATTTCTTTGCCACGAGTCGTCGACGTAATCGAGAAGAACAACCGAAGACGTAGCATTGTGCTTCATAAAGACACGCAGCTGTCACGCAGCAAGTCAAACAGTTGTCTGTTTCACGGAAAAAAAAGAAACATCGAATAGACGTCTCACTGCCCGTGATCACCTAATTTATCGACTAACGGCTTCTGTTCGTTTCGTTAGATGAAACAAAGGCTGCGTAGTCAGCTGTTTTTAGCACCTCAAAAAGCTGTTGAATCCATCCGAAATCAAGTTTTGAAGTACCACAAAAAAGTTTTCAGAAAGCATTTAAGTATATAAATTTTAAAGGAGAGTATTTTATCAAACATTAGAGCTGTTTGTACCAAAAAAGATTTCATTTCATTGTTCTCGAAAAAAATTAAAAGGCGACCATCGAACGCGTCACAAACATGTTATCTTTCAGGGGTCTCTTCCGCTGTCGCGCTCTCGCTCGGTACAAGTGTTTCAGTTGGTCGCCATTTCTGCGACATGCGTCTCCCTAACTGTAGAAAGGGAACCTACAGATCAACGTAAAATCTGAACCATGTGACGTACTTGGTCATGCCTTACATCACTGAAAGATCAAGACTACAGAAGATTCACATTTCCTTCGTCCGACCAGCATTCGATTCCGCAAACCCCTCGATGAGGCCTGGCACGAGATCGGCGTTCCAAAACAACCCAAAGGTGTCCTATAGGATTCAGGTCAGGACTCTGTACAGGCCAGTCCGTTGCAGGGGTGTTATTGTCGTGCAACCACTCCGCCACTGGCCGTGAATTGAACAGGTGCCCGATCGTGTTGAAACATCCAACCGCCATCCCCGAATTGCTCTTCAACAGTGGAAAGCAAGAAGATGCTTAAAACATCAATGTAGGTCATTGCTGTGATAGTGCCACTCAAAACAACAAGGAGTACAAGCCCCCTCGATGAAAAACACGACCACACCATAATACCAGGGCCTTCGAATTTTTCTGTTGGCACTACACAAGCTGGCAAATGACGTTCACCGGGCATTCGCAATACCCACACCCTGCCATCGGATCGCTTCATTGTGTACCGTGGTTCGTCACTCTACAATACGTCAGTCGTCCAATGTTTACTCTCCTTACACCAAGCAAGGCGTCGTTTGGCATTTACGGGCGTGATGTGTGGCTTATGAGCAGCTGCTCGACCATGAAATCCAAGTTTTCTCACCTCCCGCCTATCATAGTACATGCACTGGATCCTGCTGCAGTTTGGAATTCCTGTGTGATGCTCTGGATAGATGTCTGCCTATTAAACCTTACAGCTCTCTGCAACTGTCGGCAGTCCCTGTCAGACAACAGACGAGGTCGGTCTGTACACTTTTGTGCTGTACGTGTCCTTTCATGTTTCCACTTCACTATCCCATCGGAAACATGGGATCTAGGTATGTTTATGTGTGTGTGAAACCTTATGGGACTTAACTGCTAAGGCCCGCATCTCGTGGTCGTGCGGTAGCGTTCTCGCTTCCCACGCCCGGGTTCCCGGGTTCGATTCCCGGCGGGGTCAAGGATTTTCTCTGCCTCGTGATGGCTGGGTGTTGTGTGCTGTCCTTACGTTAGTTAGGTTTAAGTAGTTCTAAGTTCTAGGGGACTTATGACCACAGCAGTTGAGTCCCATAGTGCTCAGAGCCATTTGAACCATTTTTTTAACTGCTAAGGTCATCAGTCCCTAAGCTTACACACTACTTAACCTAAATTATCCTAAGGACAAACACACTCACACCCATGCCCGAGGGAGGACTCGAACCTCCGCCGGGACCAGCCGCAAAGTCCATGACTGCAGCGCCTTAGACCGCTCGGCTAATCCCACGCGGCGGTATGTTTATGAGTGTGGAAATCTCGCATACAGACGTATGACACAAGTGACACCCAATCACCTGACCACGTTCCAAGTCCGTGAGTTCCGCGGAGCACCCTATTCTGCTCTCTCACTATGTCTGATGACTACTGAATACCTTCAATTTCTTCACGTGTTCCAGGCTTGCAAATTTAGCACAAAGCACTTTTTGACGTATGGAACAATGAATCTCGTCTGTCGATCATTGTAGTTTTTAGCTCTTCCGATGTTGACTACGTCTTTAAATTCTTTCTGCATGGCATCGTAATGTCATTTCATAGCAAATATCCAGTACTGACGCTTATGTGAATTGGGAGTACTCATCCCTCTCTTCTGTCATTCCCATCCATTTTAAAGGACTGCGACGATAGATCGCTAGACTACCTCCTTTTGCGCAAACAGTCACTGGACTTGTGAACGTCATCCGTACCACAAACAATAAGCGAAATTAAAGAGCACTGACAGCACGATTCTGCCGAACTCAGAGAGTTGCACCGACCGAAAGCTGCCGCACCGCAACGCTGAATGGAACGCCCCGCTGTTCCGAATACTTCCGAGAAGGACCGAGCAAAGCCGAGTGACCGGCCGGGCCTTGGCCCGCACACGCTGGACGCGTGAAGTTGGTCCACCACGGCTGGCCCTGACTCAGAGCCCTTGACCAGTGTGTCACTGGAAGGTTCCACTACAGCTGCCGCCGCCTTTGGCCTGGAAGGTCTCTGGTTCCTGTATGGGGACGCTCAACGGCTTTTCTGTCATCACGACAGGCGAACCGTGTCAGCTGCCCACCTCCCACTCCTGAGGGCGGATCCTGCGGCTGGTGGCTGCCTTTCCCGTACACAGGCTACAGCATGATCCAGAATGAGATTTTCACTCTGCAGCGGAGTATGCGCTGATTACCTGGCAGCTTAAAACTGTGTGCCGGACCGAGACTCGAACTCGGGACCTTTGTCTTTCGCGGGCAAGTGCTCTACCATCTGAGATACCCAAGAACGACTCACGCCCCGTCCTCACAGCTTTACTTCATCCACTATCTCGTCTCCTACCTTCCAAACTTAACAGAAGCTCTCCTGCGAACCTTGCAGAGCTGGGTAGCTCAGATGGTAGAGCACTTGCCCGCGAAAGGCAAAGGTCCCAAGTTCGAGTCTCGGTCTGGCACACAGTTTTAATCTGCCGGGAAGTTTCATATCAGCGCACACTCCGCTGCAGAGTGAAAATCTCATCTAGGAACATCCCCCAGGCTGTGGCTAAGCCATGTCTCCGCAATATTCTTTCTTTCAGGAGTGCTATTTCTGCAAGGTTCGCAGGAGAGCTTCTGTTAAGTTTGGAAGGTAGGAAACGAGATACTGGCAGAAGTAAAGCTGTGAGGACGGGGCGTGAGTCGTGCATGGGTAGCTCAGATGGCTGAGCACTAGCCCGCGAAAGGCAAAGGTCCCGAGTTCGAGTCTCGGTCTGGCACACAGTTTTGATCTGCCAGGAAGTTTTTCAGCATGATCGTCCACACACTTTCAAAACAGACAGCCGCTTGGTACAGGTCTGTGACACTGCGTACTGCCTGCATAGAGCCGACGGGCTGTTGACGCCACTGAAGCTGACGTCACCAGCGCGGCTGCGAGATACGCTTCAGTCGGCACATGCTGGGTGGACGCCATCGGCGTCGTTCGACCATCCTATTTTATGGACAATTAAAGACTGATGCCTTAATGTCTTTTTATTAATAGCCCGCCCTGGGCTCTAAACGACATCAACTCAGTCCACACTGCAACCCACAACAGTGCACATTACACGCCCAGCTTGTACATTTCGCATACCGTTTCCAGCAGGCAGTTTGCAACGCTCGCCGATACTCACCAAAACAACAAAACAGGAATACAGCTCAAAGTCAATAGCACAAGAGTGACACAAAATTTCACTCTGAGATTAGCATGAAAAAACAAAAACTAAATCAAAAACTAAATTTATAATCATGAATTATCCTTAGCCAAGTCCATCACTTTTACCCAACACTACCTCTAGTTAGCTAATGATTCCACGCTGTGCTCTGGGGTGTACCTTTTACCGAACAAGTTCACGATGACTAATACGCAACAATTGCCGAGAAAAACAGGAAAGTTTGTTTGCAGGATTTCACGTATGGGTCCAGGAACCCTTTTTCGGATTACCTGTCTCTTCGGTGTTGCAGTCAGTAACTTGGTTGATCACGAAGTATCTTTTTTACTTCTGTGAATCTGCTGGTCATGACTGTTCATCGCATGGTGTCACATCTTCAGCAATTACTGCTTCTGTGGTACGTAAGGACTAGAAGTTTCCATAAATCATACCAGGTGCGGATTCAGTGATGGGGGGATTTTATTGGGGGCCATGACCCAACTCAGGCAACAGCCGTCCCGCTGTAGATACACCGGTTCCAATGAGATCGCCGAAGTTAAGCGCTGTTGGGAGAGGCCGGCACTTGGATGGGTGACCATCCAGCCGCCATGCGCTGTTACCATTTTTCGGGATGCACTCAGGCTCGTGATGCCAATTGAGGAGCTACTCGACCGAATAGTAGCGGCTTTGGTCAAGAATACCATCATAACGACCGGGAGAGCGGTGTGCTGACCCCACGCCCCTCCTATCCACATCTTCCTCTGAGGATGACACGGCGGTCGGATGGTCCCGGTAGGCCAATCGTGGCCAGACGACGGAGTGCATGACCCAACTTCGATTTTTTTTCGCAGACGTGTTTACATTTTTACATACAGTTAGTGGCAATTTCTGTTTCTTGGAAAGAATTTTGTTTTCTTGTCTACATAAATGTTTTCCCCTTCAGAGAAATCTCCATAACGTGTTATTCACTTACGACAGCACTTTTTTCTGCCCGCAAGATGCTTCTCGAACCCAATCTTTGGCGCACCTTTTAGCTCTCTCAGCGACGACTTTGTGATCCTAAAAAGACAGACCTGTAAAGTTTTCTCTGAGTTTTTGAACAGAAAGAAGTCACACGGGGTCATGCGTCTTCGGCGTCCGCCTCCATAGCGCAGCGGGTTCGATTACCGGCAGGGGACTGGGTGTTGTGTGTCTTTCATCATCATTGACTTGCAAGTCGCCGAAGTGGTGTCAACTAAGAAGACTTGCAATATGGCGGCCGAACCCCGAAGGGGTTCATTTTTTTTAGGCGTCTTCTGCCAAAAATTCACAAAGAAGAAACTAAGTGTGAAAAGGTGCATTATCGTAGTGCAAAATTCATAATTTCGCTACAAATCAACGCGATTTACTTGTTGGTTGCGTCCCGCAAACACTGTTGTAAGTACACTACTAGCCATTAAAATTGCTACACCACGAAGGTGACGTGCTACAGAACCGAAATTTAACCGACGGGAAGAAGATGCTGTGATATGCAAATGATTAGTTTTTCAGAGCATTCACAGAAGGTTGGCGCCGGTGGCGACATCTACAACGTGCTGACATGAGGAAAGTTTCGAATCGGTTTCTCATACACAAACAGCAGTTGACTGGCGTTGCCTGGTGAAACGTTGTTGTGATGCCTCGTGTAAGGATTAGAAATGAGTCCCATTACGTTTCCGACTTTGATAAAGGTCGGATTGTAGCCTGTGGCGATTGCGGTTTAACGTATCGCGACATTGCTGCTCGCGTTGGTCGAGATCCAATGACTGTTAGCAGAATATGGAATCGGTGACTCCAGGAGGGTAATACGGAACGTCGTGCTGGATCCCAACGGCGTCGTATCACTAGCAGTCGAGACGACAGGCATCTTATCCGCATGGCTGAAACGGATCGTGCAGCCACGTCTCGATCCCTGAGTCAACAGTTGGGGACATATGTAAGACAACAACCATCTGCACGAACAGTTCGACGACGTTTGCAGCAGCATGGACTATCAGCTCGGAGACCATGGCTGCGGTTACACTTGACGCTGCATCACAGACATGAGTGCCTGCAATCGTGTACTCAACGACGGACCTGTGTGCACGAATGGCAAAATGTCATTTTTTCGGATGAATCCAGGTTCTGTTTCCAGCATCATGATGGTCGCATCCGTGTTTGGCGACATCGAGGTGAACGCCCATTGGAAGCGTGTATTCGTCATCGCCATACTGGGATATCACTTGGCGTGATGGTATGGGGTGCCATTGGTTACACGTCTCGGTCACCTCTTGTTCGCACTGGCGGCACTATGAACAGTGGACGTTACATTTGAGATGTGTTACGACCCGTGGCTTTACCCTTCATTCGATCCCTGCGAAATCCTACATTTCAGCAGGATAATGCACGACCGTATGTTGCAGGTCCTGTACGAGCCTTTCTCGATACGGAAAATGTTCGACTGCTGCCCTGGCCAGCGCATTCTCCAGATCTCTCAACAATTGAAAACGTCTGGTCAATGGCGGCCGAGCAACTGGCTTGTCACAATACGCCAGTCACTACTCTTGATGAACTGTGGTATCGTGTTGAAGCTGCATGGGCAGCTGTACCTGTACACGCCATCCAAGCTCTGTTTGACTCAATGCCCAGGCGTCTCGAGGCCGTTATTACGGCCAGAGGTGGTTGTTCTGGGTACTGATTTCTCAGGATCTATGCACCCAAATTGCGTGAAAATGTAATCACATGTCAGTTCTAGTATAATATATCTGTCCAATGAATACTGGTTTATCATCTGCATTTCTTCTTGGTGTAGCAATTTTAATGGCCAGTAGTGTAGTACCCTTTATTGACCTTTCCACCAAGTGGCTTGAAGTCGTGGTTTACTGTACCATCAAAATCTAGACTATCCAGAAAGCTTCCACTGGGACGATTGAGCCCAAGAACATGTTAATGGTTCAGCCGCGCTGCTGGCGCACTGCATCTCGCTGTTCACCAGGAGTTACGTAGTAGGGTATTCACGCTGCTGGCACATTGCTGCTCGCTGGTCAAGCAGACATCTCGCTTCTTGCTGGGAAGTTTAGCCGTGCGTCTGTCCGGATCGCCTGTCGAGTGAATTACTTGCAGTGTGAAGTAAAACATATTCTCAGCATCATCTGGCGATAGCAATGGTGGCTCGTCATGCCAAAAATGGGGTTATTAAAAAGGAGAAAGAAGAAGAGATGTGAATCCACCCTTTGAATGTAGACTCTCCACATTGCAGCCACTTTCGTCTGTTCTGTTAACATCTCAAAAATTATTTAAAAAAATGTTCAAATGTCTGTGAAATCTTATGGGACTTAACTGCAAAGGTCATCAGTCCCTAAGCTTACACACTACTTAACCTAAATTATCCAAAGGACAAACACACACACCCATGCCCGAAGGAGGACTCGAACCTCCGACGGGACCAGCCGCACAGTCCATGACTACAGCGCCTCAGACCGCTGGGCTAATGGCGCGCGGCCAAAAATTACCCAGAGCACTAATCAGACAGGTACGAATGTCGCAACAAATTTTCCAGTTTATTTTAAATATTATTTGTCCAGAAAGAAGACATGAAGATTCGTCAGTTTTTATCTACTTCATGTGCTACACCTGCTTTGAATAGTCGATCGGAAAAAAGAAAACGATAAATTAGGTGAAACAGAGGAACTACTTTACAAAGGTTATTGCACATAATGTTGTCCACCATGAACAGGTTGCGATGATCTGTATGCCAAGAGTCCCAGATAGCCTTTCATCTAAAACAGGTTGAAATAAGCACCAGTTTAAAATCTTCGTTTGCAGATCTCGTTCTCGAAATTATCTCGTAATCTCACAACAAACATTTCCGACTGTGTATGGTGGTTCCATTTACAGGATATCGTAAAACGCAGTCGACCTGCTAACGACTTTGCCTACAAAACACCATCTTACAATAACGCTCATGTGTGTGGCGTCCATACAAAGTAATACTACCAGCGGATATTACATGTATAAAAAGGAGAGCACCAACAAAAGTCGCATAGTTGTTTGATGCTCAAAACATCGTCACGGAAATGCAGAAAAGCTTGAGTTGGCAGATGGATGAAGTGAATACAAACTACACCGTAAAAAAAAAAAGAAAAAATCGACGCCCCGCGTAAGTATTCTCCGAGTGGGACAGAAATCAGTAGACCTGAGGTACATGAACAGACAAACGAATGATCACAATTTCAGAAAAATTGCATAACTTATTCAAGAGAAAGAGCTTCACAAATTGAGCAAGTCGATAACGCGTTGGTCCATCTCTGACCATTATGCAAGAAGTTATTCGGCTTGGCAGTGATTGATAGAGATGTTGGAGGTCCTTTGAGGGAAATCGTGTCAAATTGTTTCCAACTGGGACGTCAATTGTCAAACATCCCAGCGGGTTGGAGGGTACCGCTCATAATGCTCCAAAGGTTCTCAATTTGGGGGAGATTTGGGGACCTTACTGGCCAAGACAGCACGCAGACAAACAATAGAAACCTCCGCCCTTGTGGAGGCGGGCATTATCTTGCTGAAATGTAAATTCAAGGTGGCTCTTGACGAAAGGCAACAACACGGGGTGTAGAATATCGTCGGCGTACAGCTGTGTTGTAAGAGTGCTGCGGATGACAACCAAACAGGTCCTGCTACGAGATGAAATGGCAGTTTTGAGACTGAAAAGTTTCGCAAGTGACAATGGGTTTGAAAAAAGAAAAATCATAAACTGTAGCACACTGGCAACCTTTTCAGCATGGAAATGTCAAGATACAATTGGAAGACTGTTCGTTTTTCTGATCCAACTGCAGTTATTGCAGAAAAGTGTTATCCACAATTCAGAGACAAACAGTTCACCTGCATTGCCGTCCGTGAACAAGGAAGGATTACAATAAACTATAGATATATTACACATATGTGGTGTCTCTTCTATCGGAAATTTCCAACTGAAGAGACACCACTGTCTTTGATAGAGTGGACGTAAATACCAGTATTTCGAGGGACTTACCGTCGCCAGCGAAAATAGTATATCTGTAAGTTCGAGTGTTATGATGTTCTCAGCGCAGATGCACAACAGGGACCAAACGTCTTGTGGGAATACCAGGAATGGCTGCGAGCAAATGAGGCAAACGGACAGGGGCGCTACTTACTCGTACTAGCGTGGGATAAGTTGAGAATTTGATCTAGTCGGAAAGCGTGCTCGGATAAACAAAGTTTGTTATTTTTTCTTTCCTTTCTCGGACGTTATGTCTGGTTAAAAATGGAAAGTGACGCGGACCTTGATCAAGCGTGACTTCCTTTTAACTGTACGGTATATGTTAAATTGCATTTAGGAACTTTCGGGTAATTGAACATGTATCAATAATTACAGATATCTGTAGTTGTATATACACATTTGGATGTAGCTGTATTGCGTTGATGTACTGGTGGATATTGTGTGGTATGACTCCTGTAGTTGATAGTATAGTTGGTATAATGTCAACTTTATCCTGACGCCACATGCCCTAGACTTCCTCAGCCAGCTGGATGTATTTTTCAATTTTTCCTCCTGTTTTCTTCTGTATATTTGTTGTATTGGGTATGGATATTTCGATTAGTTGTGTTAATTTCTTCTTTTTATTGGTGAGCATGATGTCAGGTTTGTTATGTGGTGTTGTTTTATCTGTTATAATGGTTCTGTTCCAGTATAATTAGTATTCATCATTCTCCAGTACATTTTGAGGTGCATACTTGTACGTGGGAACGTGTTGTTTTATTAGTTTATTCTGTATGGCAAGAAGTTAATGTATTATTTTTGCTACATTGTCATATCTTCTGGTGTATTCTGTATTTGCTAGTATTGTACATCCGCTTGTGATATGATCTACTGTTTCTATTTGTTGTTTGCAAAGTCAGCATTTATCTGCTGTGGTATTGGGATCTTTAATACTATGCTTGCTGTAATATCTGGTGGTTATTGTTTGATCCTGTATTACAATCATGAATCTTTCCGTCTCACTGTATACGTATTATTATTATTATTATTTCTTTCCTTTCTCAGACGTTATGTCTGGTTAAAAATGGAAAGTGATGCGGACCTTGATCAAGCGTGACTTCCTTTTAACTGTACGGTTTATGTTACATTGCATTTAGGATCTTTCGGGTAATTGAACATGTATCAATAATTACAGATATCTGTAGTTGGATGTATAGGTTTGGACGTAGCTTTATTGCGTTGATGTACTGGTTGATATTGTGTGGTATGACTCCTGTAGTTGATAGTATAACTGGTATAATGTCAACTTTATCCTGATGCCACATGTCCTTGACTTCCTCAGCCAGCTGGATGTATTTTTCAATTTTTCCTCCTGTTTTCTTCTGTATATTTGTTGTATTGGGTATGGATATTTCCATTAGTTGTGTTAATTTCTTCTTTTTATTGGTGAGCATGATGTCAGGTTTGTTATGTGGTGTTGTTTTATCTGTTATAATGGATCTGTTCCAGTATAATTTGTATTCATCATTCTCCAGTACATTTTGTGGTGCATACTTGTACGTGGGAACGTGTTGTTTTATTAGTTTATGTTGTATGGCAAGTTGTTGATGTATTATTTTTGCTACATTGTCATGTCTTCTGGTGTATTCTGTATTTGCTAGTGTTGTACATCCGCTTGTGATGTGATCTACTGTTTCTATTTTTTGTTTGCAAAGTCTGCATTTATCTGTCGTGGTATTGGGATCTTTAATAACATGCTTGCTGTAATATCTGGTGTTTATTGTTTGATCCTGTATTGCAATCATGAATCCTTCCGTCTCACTGTATATATTGCCTTTTCTTAGCCATGTATTGCATGCGTCTTGATCAATGTGTGGCTGCGTTAGATGATATGGGTGCTTGCCATGTAGTGTTTTCTTTTTCCAATTTACTTTTTTTGCATCTGTTGATGTTATGTGATCTAAAGGGTTGTAGAAGTGGTTATGAAATTGCAATGGTGTAACCGATGTATTTATATGAGTGATTGCTTTGTGTATTTTGCTAGTTTCTGCTCGTTCTAGAAATAATTTTCTTAAATTGTCTACCTTTCCAAAATGTAGGTTTTTTATGTCAATAGATCCCCTTCCTCCTTCCTTTCTGCTTAATGTGAATCTTTCTGTTGCTGAATGTATGTGATGTATTCTATATTTGTGGCATTGTGATTGTGTAAGTGTATTGAGTGCTTCTAGTTCCGTGTTACTCCATCTTACTACTCCAAATGAATAGGTCAATATTGGTATAGCATAAGTATTTATAGCTTTTGCCTTGTTTCTTGCTGTCAATTCTGTTTTCAGTATTTTTGTTACTCTTTGTCTATATTTTTCTTTTAGTTCTTCTTTAATATTTGTATTATCTATTCCTATTTTTTGTCTGTATCCTAGATATTTATAGGCATCTGTTTTTTCCATCGCTTCTATGCAGTCACTGTGGTTATCCACTATGTAATCTTCTTGTTTAGTGTGTTTTCCCTTGACTATGCTATTTTTCTTACATTTGTCTGTTCCAAAAGCCATATTTATATCATTGCTGAATACTTCTGTTATCTTTAGTAATTGGTTGAGTTGTTGATTTGTTGCTGCCAGTAGTTTTAGATCATCCATGTATAGCAAATGTGTGATTCTGTGTTGGTATGTTCCAATAATATTATATCCATAATTTGTATTATTTAGCATGTTGGATAGTGGGTTCAAAGCAAGGAAAAACCAGTAAGGACTTAATGAGTCTCCTTGGTACATTCCATGCTCAATCTGTATTGGCTGTGATGTGATATTATTTGAATTTGTTTGGATATTAAGTGTGGTGTTCCAGTTTTTCATTACTATATTTAGGAACTGTGTCAATTTAGGATCTACTTTGTATATTTCCAATATCTGTAGTAACCATGAGTGGGGTACACTATCAAAAGCTTTTGGTAATCAATGTATGCGTAATGTAGCGACCTTTGTTTAGTTTTAGCTTGATATGTCATCTCTGCATCTATTATCAGTTGCTCTTTACATCCTCGTGCTCCGTTGCAGAAGCCTTTTTGTTCTTCATTTATAATTTTGTTCTGTGTTGTATGTGTCATTAATTTCTGTGTAATGACTGAAGTTAATATTTTGTATATTGTTGGTAGACATGTTATGGGGCGATATTTTGCTGGGTTTGCTGTGTCTACTTGATCTTTAGGTTTCAGATAAGTTATTCCTTGTGTAAGTGTATCAGTGACTGTGTATGGGTCTGCAATGTAACTGTTAAATAATTTAGTTAGATGTGAATATGTTGAGGTGAACTTCTTTAGCCAGAAATTTGCTGTTTTATCTTTTCCAGGGGCTTTCCAATTGTGTGTAGAATTAATTGCTCAGGTGACTTCATGTTGCCAAATTATCACTTCAGTCATTTGTGGTATCATCTTGCATGTGTCTGTTTCTGCTTGTATCCACCGAGCATGACTGTTATATTGTACCGGGTTTGACCATATGTTGCTCCAGAAGTGTTCCATGTCTGTTATGCTTGGTGGATTGTTTATTTTAATGTGTGTGTTATCTATTGTCTGGTAAAATTTCTTTTGGTTTGTGTTGAATATTTGGTTTTGTTTCCTTCTATTTCCCTTTTTTTTGTATCTTCTAAGTCGTTTGGCCAATGCTTGTAATTTCTGCTTCTTTTCATCTAGTTGCTCTATCGCTTCTTGTTGTCAGATTTTACCTAACCTTTTTCGTTTTTTGTCTGATATTTCATTTCTTATAAATTGTGTTAGCTGTCCAACGTCTTTTCTCAGTTTTTCTATTCTGATCTGTAGCCTGTGTTGCCATGCTGGTTTTGTGGGTTTCTTCTGTGTGTTGGTTGGTTCTGACCTCTGCCTAGTGTGTATATTTAGTGTAGTGAGTGCTCCTATATAAACCAGCAGATGTAACTCTTCCATAGTTGTATTTTAATTTATCTTGTTGTGTATGATTGTGTTGATAGTTGTTATTGTTATTTCGACTTGAGGGTTATTTTGGGGGTTTATGCAAAAATGGTCTAATGTCTGTATTTGTGTCTTTGCATTCTACATATGTCAGCTGAAATTTTTCTTCTATATCTAACATGTGTGTCACTTCAAGTTCTATTTGTGCTTGTTCTGGTGGCTGTCTTAAGATTTCGTTTTCCTCTGATTGTTTAATTGATTTGTGTTGTTCTTTGTTTGTTTGCTCTGGGATGTTTGAGTCCATTACTGTATTTTCTTCTTCTCCTGATTGCACATTATTTTGTTCCAGTATTTTTTGTACTTGTTGTTTGATGTTTTCTAATTCTGACTGGGGTATCCTGTTATTTTTTATTATTAGATGGATCTGATCAGCTAGTTGTTGTTCTGTTAAAAATTTTAATTCTGGGTATCTGGTAATAAATGTTGTGTATACTTGTGATCTGTATCCAGTTGTGTTGGTTCCTAAGTTTGTTGCTTGGTAATAACAGAACATGAGGTGTCGGTTAACTTCATCTGACCATCTCATCCTCTGTCTTTGTTTTCCTTCTAGGGTGGTTGCAGGAAGCATATCCTGCAAAACACCTCTATTTGGATTTAAATCTTTTTCCGTGTGGCTAGCAGTGTCGTTACCATTGTGGATGGGCATAGGGTTCAAGCGTCGTCCCCGACCATGACAGCGCTTGTCCGAGGCTTCATTAGTTCTGTCCTGAACCAACTAATCTCACTAAAAGGGGGGTTAGCCCTATTACTTGTTTGTTCTTTTCATCACCTTTTACGACTGGCAGAACATACCGGAGGCCTATTATTAGTGTTATTATTATTATTATTATTATTATTAGTGTTATTATTATTATTATTATTAGTGTTATTATTATTATTATTATTATTATTAATGTTATTTAGTTAAGGAGATAAGTCCACCAAAAAGTGGTCACAAAAAAAGCTAGTCACAAAAAAAGTTGTTAAGGCGACTGTTCGTGTGAAGTGGGATACCCAGATTGGAGACAAAGTCTATAATATAATAAAATAATGTAATAGATGATAATAAAATGTTGAAATGCGTGGCTTTTTAAAATGTATTGAATTAATGAGATTAATTTTTTCGCATGAATGACAAGCACAATAATCTGAGCTATGCCTGGAAACAAGTTCGTATTAGTTCATATTATTTTGCAGGGCGAAGTAGTTTCTTTCTCCGCTGTAGATTTGTGCTTACCATTTTTTATAATGCTACGATTGGTCGCCGTGTTCACCTTTGAAATCTTGACCGTGTCCCCATTAAGCTTATCGGATCTTCGTAATATTCCAAAGTACACAGGTGGGCTTCAGTTCTTGTAATTATCGTACTATTTGAAATAACAACTCACACGACCTTTCCGTTAACAAAACAATACTGTATTTTTCTAAACGGTGCACATAAGAAATACACACTCCTCACTTATTCCTCTTACCGGTACCAGAAAAAATCCTCTGTTTTTTAACAACTGAAAGTCAAAAATACATTACGGTAGGCATAGGCTCTACGATGGGCTACCGCTTCATCTTCTCTCTTTGCCTTTAAAGAAGACGAAAACATAAAGAAAATACAAAAGGTTTGTCACAAGTCAGGCACAAATTTTCAACTTTCGCCATTGAATTATTTCAGTGTAGAATTGTGGCTGACATCGGTACCTCCCTCGAAATATTGAAAACTGTAGACATGTAATAGCCAAAGAAATGTAGAAGGGAACGTAGAAAGAAAATTCATTTTGAACATGATTTGGTAGTTGAAGCTAATGTGTAATCACAACGAATTTTTTTGCCAGAACAACAGTGGAATTGATCATTTCTCTGCTTTTGCCGAAGAAAGCTGTGATCTGAATGTCTTATTTTATTATCCTGAAATAAAGACGATTTCAGGAGATGTAACACACCGGTATCCCCTTTGAAGAAGAAGAAAGCTTTTTCTTTTTAACGTGTCACAATCGCAAATCTTTCTGATGAGAAATTTGAAAAAAGAGAGAGTTCTTCTCAAATCATTGAAACGCGCATTTGTTTAATAACTGATAAAGAATTGTACCAATAACTGAAATTGGATTTCTGCTTTATCTTTTGTTTGTCACAACTTTTTGCAGGTGTCGAATAAATGTTTTTATTCGTGCAAATCAATAATGTTTCGAACAAATATTTTTATTTGTAATTTACGAATAATGAATAATACACTACTGGCCATTAAAACTGCTACACCAAGAAGAAATGCAGGTGACAAACGAGTATCCATTGGACAAATACATTATACTACAACTGATATGTGATTACATTTTCACGCAATTTGGGTGCATAGATCCTGAGAAATGAGTACCCAGAACAACCACCTCTGGCCGTAATAACGGCATCGATACGCCTGGGCATTGAGTCAAACAGAGCTTGGATGGCGTGTACAGGTACAGCTGCCCATGCAGCTTCAACACGATACCACAGTTCATCAAGAATAGTGACTGGCGTATTGTGATGAGCCAGTTGCTCGGCCGCCATTGACCACACGTTTTCAATTGGTGAGAGATCTGGAGAATGCGCTGGCCAGGGCAGCAGTCGAACATTTTCCGTATCGAGAAAGGCTCGTACAGGACCTGCAACATGCGGTCGTGCATTATCCTGCTGAAATGTAGGGTTTCGCAGGGATCGAATGAAGGGTAAAGCCACGGGTCGTAACACATCTCAAATGTAACGTCCACTGTTCAAAGTGCCGTCAGTGCGAACAAGAGGTGACCGAGACGTGTAACCAGTGGCACCCCATACCATCACGCCGGATGATACGCCAGTATGGCGATGACGAATACACGCTTTCAATGTGCGTTCACCGCGATGTCACCAAACACTGATGCGATCATCATGATGCTGTGAAGAGAACCTGGATTCATTCGAAAAAATGACGTTTTGCCATTCGTGCACCCAAGTTCGTCGTTGAGTACACCATCACAGGCACTCCTGTCTGTGATGCAGCGTCAAGGGTAAGCGCAGCCATGGTCTCCGAGTTGTAGTCCATGCTGCTGCAAACGTCGTCGAACTGTTCGTGCAGATGGTTGTTGTCTTGTAAACGTTCCCATCTATTGACTCAGGGATCGAGACGTGGCTGCACGATCCGTTTCAGCCATGCGGATAAGATGCCTGTCATCTCGACTGCTAGTGATACGACGCCGTTGGGATCCAGCACGGCGTTCCGTATTACCCTCCTGGAGCCACCGATTCCATTTTCTGCTAACAGTCATTGGATCTCGACCAACGCGAGCAGCAATGTCGCGATACGTTAAACCGCAATCGCCACAGGCTACAATCCGACCTTTATCAAAGTCGGAAACGTGATGGGACTCATTTCTGTTCCTTACACGAGGCATCGCAACAACGTTTCACCAGGCAACGCCGGTCAACTGCTGTTTGTGTATGAGAAATTGATTCGAAACTTTCCTCATGTCAGCACGTTGTAGGTGTCGCCACCGGCGCCAACCTTCTGTGAATGCATTTGCATATCACAGCATCTTCTTCCCGTCGGTTAAATTTCGGTTCTGTAGCACGTCATCTTCGCGGTGTAGCAATTTTAATGGCCAGAAGTGTAATTTTTATCTGTCTTTGGCATTCGCCATTGAAATAAGTGTTGCCAATTTTAGTGGTGAGGGAAGCACATCGCGCACGGGCACGCGGAAGATTCACAGTGGAGTGTATGTGCTAGAAAGTGCGAGCGCATGAGACCCGAGTAGCTGTTGTCAAGCGTTCATTCGCTCAGACCAGAGGCTTCTCCGGCAGACGTTTGCGCAGTGCTATCGCGCTGTCTCCTGCGCACCTGCACAAGCAGATCACGTGCACAGGCCACGCGCTTGCATGGCTCTACCGCTCGACGAGAGGCAGTCAGACATGGCACCTGGAAGCAATCACAGCTGAAGCTTCAGGACGTGCGGCGATGGTAGCAGCGGGAAACACAAACTAGCTCGGTATCTTTGCCTGGCGAGAAGCCTAGCGAGCAACGGTGTAGGTTAAGTGGGGCCCTGAAACGCAGTGCGTTTGATTCATCATTGCGGCGAGCAGCGAGCACCGGGGTGGCAGCGTATACACCCACCCTTGGTTTGAACGTCATATCTGCATACCCATGTTCACCTGCTGGGACACATTTCAGTAGTTCTACATCGTCTAGCGGCTTCTGAGCAATTTCCATACGCCTCAGCTTTCGTCCGACAATTTTTGAATAAATTTTCCTGCCATAAGTATCACACCCAAAACATCGGAAAAAATGGCATGCAGTGGGTCATCTGATGTGCCTATACCATCACGAGGCGTAGCGCCGTATGCCGATCCCGTCTTGGAGGCGGGTAAGTGGTAGATGTGTCTCGGAGCTGGATAGTGACAGATGGTGACGCGAAACTGGACGCGCACCTAGTTTATGTATCAGCCGATAGAGGACAGACTGGATAGGGGACTGTGATTTAGTTTCGATTGTGCCCACTAGAGTGCACTGAAGTAATAGATTGTTTTTCATAAACTGTTCTAGTATTTTCATGAAGTGTTATTATGTCTTTTTGTGTATGTAAAATGTATATGTGTTTTAGCAGTATGAATGATGCGTGAGTGTGGTTTAAGGTTAATATGAAGATAACTGTTTAACGAGTTATGTGGTGGGATTTAGTGTGGGAATATTTCGAAGAAGTATGGATGTGAACAAAGGGGATTTTTGTAGAATAGATTTGTAAAGTAAGTTTATGGTAACAGGAAAGTTAATTCAGGTATAAATAACAATAGTAAATAACTTTATGCATAAACAAAATTTTAGCATATTAGATAATTACGTCGGTAAAAAGTGCAGTCGTTAGGTTTACTATTTTGCGATTAGTTATTGATGAAAAGCTCGGACTGACGCGGGGGAACGTTGTTTTGCTATTGGCTGTTAAGTATACTGACCAATGGTAAAGCAGTATTCTTCGCGCGCCATTCTCTGCTGGTGGAGAAGACAGACTATTCTAGAAAGGTGTCTGAGCCTAGCCATTAAACAGTTAGGACGTATGTAGTGGTAGTTCCGATGGAAATGATAAGTTGCCGGATCTAGCAGTGTTTCATACATCAAAAGTGTTGTAAATTGACGGCACAATTATTCCAATGGGCGTGAAGAAATTTCGGAATTTTTAAGTGAATTTTGTGACGAGAAAAGACATAAATTCAGCGTGGCGAATTGAGCAGGTAGGTGGCTAAAATCCGTGACTGCATTAGGTACCGACAGACTTAATATTTGGAAACCATTCTCGGTCAAAAACAATCGGTATTTTTGTAGGTATTACGTTTTCGAGAAATGCAACACTATAAGCTTGCTAACGTGAGTGAAAGGGATTGTGAGTGACTGTGTTAAGACTAGCACGGGCTTAGCAGTGATACTTGTTCACCTAAGTTTCAGAATATATTAATTAAGGACAAAATTTCCAACCTTTCATTTCGTGTGAAAACTTTCTCCCGAAACGTAGATTAGTAACTTTAACTGCAGCGTGGTTCACGTCAAAGTACAGTAGGTTTCACTCGGCTTCCCTACTGATGATATGCTGAGACATTGTTCACAGGTAAGTGCAGGTTCGTTACAAAGGGACGGAAGAAACCGCGCCGCCGCAATCAGTCGACTTTTCGGTTCATTGGGAGAATTTTAGGAAAATGTTGTTCACTTGCGAAGGAGGCAGAGACGCTAGTGCGACGTATTCTGAAGTGCTCCTCCACTGTTTGGAATCCGCACCATATGGGTTTAGGGAAGACACTGAAGCAGTACAGGGTCGAGGTGGTAGATTTGATACCGGTAGGTTCAATCAACACGCAAATATCGCGGAGGTGCTTCGGGAACTCAAATGGGAATTCCTGGAGTGGAAGCGACGTTCTATTTCAGCATTTGAAGCTGACTGCATAACCATTCTACTGCCGCCAACATACACTTCGCATAAGGAACACGAAGAGAAGATGCAGCGGCATACAGACAATCTTGTTTTCGTCGCTCTGTTTGCAAGAAGAACAGGAAAGGATGTGGCTAGTAGTGGTGCAGGGCACCTTCCGCCACGCACCGCACCGTGGCTTACTGTGTATGTATAGATGTAAATATACAGGATGATTCAAAAAGAATACCACAACTTTAAAAATGTGTATTTAATGAAAGAAACATAATATAACCTTTTGTTATACATAATTACAAAGAGTATTTAAAAAGGTTTTTTTTCACTCAAAAACAAGTTCAGAGATGTTCAATATGGCCCCCTCCAGACACTCGAGCAATATCAACCCGATACTCCAACTCGTTCCACACTCTCTGTTGCATATCAGGCGTAACAGTTTGGATAGCTGCTGCTATTTCTCGTTTCAAATCATCAATGGTGGCTGGGAGAGGTGGCCAAAACACCATATCCTTAACATACCCCCACAAGAAAAAATCGCAGGGGGTAAGATCAGGGCTTCTTGGAGGCCAGTGATGAAGTGCTCTGTCACGGGCTCCATCCTGCTGAAATATGAATTGTTGTGCTTCTTGTTCGAGCTGAGGGAACAGCCAATTCTCTAACATCTCCAGATACTGTAGTTCAGTTACAGTAGCACCTTCGAAGAAAAAGGGACCAAAAACTTTATTGGCTGAAATGGCACAGAAAACGTTCACCTTAGGCGAGTCACGTTCATACTGAGTTGTTTCCCGCGGATTCTCAGTGCCCCATATACAGACATTGTGACGGTTGACTTTCCCGTTAGTGTGGAAAGTTGCTTCATCACTAAACACAATCTTTGAAACGAAAGATTCATCTGTTTCCATTTGAGCAAGGATGAAATCACAGAAATCGATTCTTTTAATCTTATCAGCTGCAGACAGTGCTTGAACCAATTTCAGACGATAAGGTTTCATAACTAACCTTTTTCGTAGGACTCTCCATACAGTTGATTGTGGAATTTGCAGCTCTCTGCTAGCTCTGCGAGTCGATTTTCCTGGGCTGCGAACAAATGCTTGCTGGATGCGTGCTACATTTTCATCACTCGTTCTCGGCCGTCCAGAACTTTTCCCTTTGCACAAACACCCATTGTCTGTAAACTGTTTATACCAACGTTTAATACACCACCTATCAGGAGGTTTAACACCATACTTCGTTCGAAATGCACGCTGAACAACTGTCGTCGATTCACTTCTGCCGTACTCAATAACACAAAAAGCTTTCTGTTGAGCGGTCGCCATCTTAGCATCAACGGACGCTGACGCCTAGTCAACAGCGCCTCAAGCGAACAAATGTACAACTGAATGAAACTTTATAGCTCCCTTAATTCGCCGACAGATAGTGCTTAGCTCTGCCTTTTGTCGTTGCAGAGTTTTAAATTCCTAAAGTTGTGGTATTCTTTTTGAATCACCCTGTAGATATAACATTTTTGACAGCTGGCGACAGGTTAACTTCCGATATGGCTAAGGCTGTACTTCGAGATTTTTATAAACACAACAACGAAAAAATCATGCAAATCTAACACAACACGTGAAACTTCAAAATTCCCGTCAATTTTTGAACACACTTTGTATAGGCCTATCTTTTTCCAAACCACACAACTAATTTTCAGAGAATAATGCAGCATGGAAACTAAGCATCGAAAATGGTAACTACGGGCTCGGACATCGTTACGAGTGGATTCTAATTAAATTTTGTGATTATTAACTCTAGCAATATCTAGGCATTTTCCATAACGTGCATTACCAATACAGAATGTGTGTAATTTATACCCACTCCAAAAAACAATCTTAGCAATACCAAGGTACTTGCAGTAACTGTATGACAACCACAAAAAAATTTAAAATGCAAATTTCATTCTTTTTAGTCGGAGTTTGCTCTCAACACATATTTTAAAGAGACGGTGATGTGTAAGTAAGGTTCTGAACCTGAAAACGTTGAATACGACACTTCTTTTGGAAAGTGACTTGTACTATTGAGACTTAAATTTCTACGTTAAGTTTAAATGAAAATTTAAAACATACCTAGAATGTGGTAGAAGGATAGTTGCAGTTAGTTGTAATCTAGTGAAAGAGACGTGATACTTATGGTTCCCCAAGGAAGTGTTACAGGCCCTTTACTATTCTTAATCTATAGAAATCATTTGGGAGGCGATATGAGTAGCCCCCTCAGATTGGTTGGAGATGGTGCTGCCCTTTAACGCCTAAGATAATAAATACTGGCAAAATGATATAGAAAAGGTATCGACATGTGTGGCTATTGACCCAAATAATGAATACAAAAAAAGTTTAGTTACATTTGGAAGATTTAACTAAATTTCGATTGCACGATGAATCACACAAATTCAAGTATTCAGCTTAATGCTTGGGGATTACAGTTACTAAAGAACATAAACTGGAACCATCGCGTGGCAAAGATTTCGTTGTATTGGCAAAATTCTTAGAAGATGCCGAGTTAAATAACAACTTTACTGTTACCAGTCACTGTTTATTTATTTTCACAATTCGTTTAGGTTTAAACCTCCATCATTTATGTGGATTAATATGGCATGTACGTGTTGGTTCGCGACTTTGGAATAACATTTGGCACTGTCTGCGGTGGTCACGGACTCCTTTCTTTGTTGTATTAACATCACATACACCGTCACCCTTTGTAAACACTCAATGTGACTGACGGATTTTACTCAAATGGACAAACTTTTAAACTCTGAACTGTAGATTAATGACATTTCTCATTAACAACTTCTCCTGTACCATAACGGAATTCTTGAGTAGGCATAGTTAGCCATTTATATAGAAAAATGCCTGTAAATGTTCAGCACGTAACCATACCGATATTTCTCATTTTTTTTTAAATATATGTTCTATTTTTGTTCAGATGACACGTTCCGCATCATAGCGTTTATTGCGTATTAGATCTTTAGAACAGGTAGGTAGCTAACTGGTAATTTGAGCTTTTGAAAACGTACAGTGTACTGTCGAACCAGTAAATAAATGAAAAGAAATTATCAGATTACAAGAATGCCACTAACCAGTAATGTGATAGCGTAGGATAGTCTTTGTGCAGTGACACAGCACACAGCATGGCGTGTGGTCTGTTAGTCAGACCACAGAGCGACGAAGTAGTTCCAAAACAAACGGTTTTGTTTTACCTACGTCTACATCTACATGACTACTCTCCAGTCCACAGTCAAGTGCCTGACACAGAATTCTTCAAACCGCCTTCAGACTACTTCTGTACCGTTCCACTCCCATTGCGCGTGGGAAAAACCAACACTTAAATCTTTCTTGTGTGTCTCTCTCTCTCTCTCTCTCTCTCTCTCTCTCTCTCTCCATTTCTCTTTCTTTTTTGATTAGTGTTGAGTAATATTATGTGTGACCCAAACATACTTGACTTCTTCCAATGTGGACACCTCTGTTCTAAGCGTTCTGCCAATAGAACGCATGCTTTGGTTTGCCTTCCCCACAAAATTAACTATGTGATCGTTGCAACTCAAGCTTTTCGTAATTGTAATTCCTAGATACTTAGTCGAATTGACAGCATTTAAATATATGTGCTTTATCATGTAATCGAAATTTAACGGATTTCTTTTTGTACTCATGGAGATGATTTCAAGTTTTCCACGTTGAGAGATAATTACCACTTGTCGCACCATTCAGACATCGTGTCTAAGCCTTTTGCAGTTGGTTTTCACTTTCTGATGACCTTACTAGTCGGTAAACGAGGACATCATCTGCAAACAACCTAAGAGGCCTGCTAAGATTATCTCCTAAATAGTTTATGTAGATTAGAAACAGGAGAGGACTTGTAACCCTTGCTTGAGGAGCGCCACATCTCGCTTCTGTTTTGGTCGATGATTTCCCGTCCATCATTACGTACGGTGACCTTTCTGAGAGTGAATCACGGATCCAGTCACACAACTAAAGCGATACTCCATGGACACGCAATATGATCAGAAGTCTCATGTGAGGAACGGCGTGAAAAGTCTTCTGGAAATCTAGAAATATGAAATCAGTTTAAGATCTCCTGTCGATAGCATTTATTACATCGTGCGAACAGATAGCTAGTTGAAGATATTTTCAGAATTCGTGCTGACCATATGTCAATAGGTAGTTACCTTCGACGTAATTCATAATGTTCGAACACAGTATACGTTCCAAAATCCTACTGCAAATCGACGTTAGTGATATGGGTCTTAAGTCAGCGGATTACTCCTATTTCCTTTGTTAAATATTGGTGTGACTTGCACAACTTTCCAGTCTTTTGGTACGGATCTTTTATCGAATGACCGGTTGTATATGATTGCTAAGTATGGGACTATTGTATTAGAATAGTCCGAAAGGAACTTTATTGGTACGATATATGGACTGGAAGACTTGAAGTGCTTTAAGCTGCTTCACTACACCGACGTTATCTACTTCTAAGTTGGCAGTTGTTTTGGATTCGAGTTTATAATGAAATGATGGCAGGGAGCGGACATTAGGAGTGCCGTCGCTGTTGAGAGCTATTGTAGATCAAATGTGGCGAGATATGTGAGCCAAGACGAGGAAAAGACTAACGACGGCACACTGTGGAGGACAGTGGAAGATCAGTAAAACTGGCGAGTGGTTAGACATCTATCTTATACGCGCCAGCGGTCAGATCACTGTCCATGGCTTTCTACTCCGGCGAAAGGACCCACCAGTTTGTGTAGTTAGAGCGGTATGCATTTGAGTGCACCACATTTCAATTTAGCGTGCTTAGTATTATGGGGAGAGAGTAATAGTAAATTTATAGGATGACCTGCTCTCTAAGACGTATGTAGTACACGTTTCTAAATTTTATGAATTCCCCAGGCTCCAGCCTGGACGTTTCAGTGTGTTGCTGCAAAGTAACTGACTCATTGAATTTTAGTCCACTAATCAGCCAGACTCGTGACCAAGGCCACCTATAAAAATCGCAACAGCAACAAGGACAGTAGCTTTACTTATTGTGTGTGTACAGCATAGCAGGATGATTATGTAACTAATTTCAGAATAAAAACGCTTTGGGTACGAAATTATTTAATGTCAGTGACGCGTTTCACCTTTAGGAGCATCATCACATTGTCTGTAAAAACAAGAAATCGATCAATTAGTAACAAGTAGCAGTGGTAGTATGGCAATCTGCCTTACAGTAGGCCTTGTCATGGGTTAAGGGGCTCCGGAAAGGCTCAAAATCATGAAAAGTTCAATTTTTACTTTTTTGCGTTTTCTGAATCTGCAGACTATTACCTTTTAATAGATTATAATTTATTCAATTCCGAAGACTACAACTATTTTTAAATTTTTTTTTGAAATGTGTTCTACATGGGCGTGACCCACTGTGGCGCTATTAAACTGCTGTCAAATGGTGTTATTATTAACGTCCGTGTTCATCACGTACATTTTAGTGATGTGAGATAAAGTATGTGTTGTGGCTAACCTGTGATGGTTCAATATATATCGCTGGTGTGATTGTCGATTGTTTCATGTTTATTTACTCTGTCGTTATCTCGAAAATATTCGTAATTTATTCTGTTTCTTGAGTCTCTGTTTTGTTGAAGTATAATAATGAGTAAAAGTAAAGTTGCTGTTGCGACTTTCAATGATGGCAACATTGTAAGGTGCAAGGTATTTAGAAATATGGGAATGAAGATAGGTTCTAACATGGTACGAGCGATGCTTAATTTAGACAAGGAACGCCTTCGGGCTGCAGACAGGGCTGTAAAGAGTCTAGAAATACAAGCAAGAGTAAACAGGAGGAGGAACAAGAGGAAGCTGGAGGAGGAGTTTGCAGAGGATGAAGATAATCCATCCTATGGACCTGGAATGCACTAAAAAGTTAATCCAATCTTTGTCGCTCGATTCCCAAAACTTTTATTTTCTCATACTAATTACATGTTTTCTAAGGATCTTCCAAACATATTTGTTTCAAACTTTCAGTAAATGTTACACAGTACCTTCTGCATAATTTAACACAGCCTTTCTCCAAAAAACTGTATATTTTTGATTATATAAATAAAAAATTGCAAAAAAATGTTGTGAATTTTCATTACAATTGAAAATTAATAACTGAACTAAAATTTTGTAAAATCCCTGTGTTAAGTTGTAGCCCATATTCCAATAAATAATCTGTAAAAAGTTCAACTTCCTACCTCAAATACTTTGTGATGAAAGATGTAATTTATAAGCGTTATTTTAACATTGCAAGTATAGGGCGTTCCGGAGCCCTTAAGCCTGTTTCACTTCTGTCTGTCCATAGCCAGTCTTTTCATTTCTGCGTATTTGTCTCCTTTGATAATCTCCAGCATTTGATATCTTCTTTTTCCTCTTCCCCTTTTCTCCTCCACCATTCCTTCTATTGCTCCCTTCAATAATCAGTCCCTCCTCAAACAATGTCCAATCCAGTTCCGTTTTCTCTTTCTCATGACTTTCAACATGTTTCTTTCTTCTCCAACTCTTCTTAATACTTCTCCATTCGTTACTCGCTCTTCCCATGCCACTTTTTCCATTCTTCTCCATATCCACATCTCTAGTGCCTCCAGTCTTCTTTCATCTTCCTTCCCCAATGTCCAGATCTCCGCACCATACATCTCTAGATTGTCGCACAGATGACAAAATGGTAGATATCGAAATAGACCACAGAGCGATAGAGAAACAATTAAAATCGCTCAAAAGAGGAAAGGCCGCTGGACCTGATGGGATACCAGTTCGATTTTACACAGAGTACGCGAAGGAACTTTCCCCCCCCCCCCCTTCTTGCAGCGGTGTACTGTAGGTCTATAGAAGAGCGTAACGTTCCAAAAGATTGGAAAAGGGCACAGGTCAACTCCGCTTTCAAGGAGGGACGTCGAACAGATGTGCAGAACTATAGACCTATATCTCTAACGTCGATCAGTTGTAGAATTTTGGAACACGTCTTATGTTCGAGTATAATGACTTTTCCGGAGACTAGAAATCTACTCTTTAGGAATCAGCATGGGTTTCGAAAATGACGATCGTGTAAAACCCAGCTCGCGCTATTCATCCACGAGACTCAGAGGGCCATAGACACGGGTTCCCACGTAGATGCCGTATTTTGTGATTTCCGCAAGGCGTTCGATACAGTTCTCCACAGTCGTTTAATGAACAAAGTAAGAGCATATGGACTATCACACCAATCGTGTGATTGGATTGAAGAGTTCCTAGATAACAGAACGCAGCATGTAATTCTCAATGGAGAGAAGTCTTCCGAAGTAAAAGTGATTTCAGGTGTGCCGCTGGGGAGTGTCGTAGGACCGTTGCTATTCACAATATAAATAAATGACCTTGTGGATGACATCGGAAGTTCACTGAGGCTTTTTGCAGATGATGCTGTGGTATATCGAGAGGTTGTAACAATGGAAAATTGTACTGAAATGCAGGAGGATCTGCAGCGAATTGACGCATGGTGCAGGGAATGGCAATTGAATCTCAATGTAGACAAGCGTAATGTGCTGCGAATACATAGAAAGAAAGATCCCTTACCATTTAGCTACAATATAGCAGGTCAGCAACTGGAAGCAGTTAATTCCATAAATTATTTGGGAGTACGCATTAGGAGTGATTTAAAATGGAATGATCATATAAAGTTGATCGTTGGTAAAGCAGGTGCCAGACTGAGATTCATTGGAAGAATCCTAAGGAAATGCAATCCGAAAACAAAGGAAGTAGGTTACAGTGCGCTTGTTCGCCCACTGCTTGAATACTGCTCAGCAGTGTGGGATCCGTACCAGATAGGGTTGATAGAAGAGATAGAGAAGATCCAACGGAGAGCAGCGCGCTTCGTTACACGATCATTTAGTAATCGCGAAAGAGTTACGGAGATGATAGATAAACTGCAGTGGAAGACTATGCAGGAGAGACGCTCAGTAGCTCGGTACGGGCTCCTGTTGAAGTTTTGAGAACATACCTTCACCGAGGAGTCAAGCAGTATATTGCTCTCTCCTACGTATATCTCGCGAAGAGACCATGAGGACAAAATCAGAGAGATTAGAGCCCACACAGAGGCATACCGACAATCCTTCTTTCCGCGAACAATACAAGACTGGAATAGATGGGAGAACCGATAGAGGTACTCAAGGTACCCTCCGCCACACACCGTCAGGTGGCTTGCGGAGTATGGATGTAGATGTAGATGTAGACGTAACATTTGGCAAGTATTTTCCTCAGATCTTTGTTTAGTGGTCTGCAAAGTAATTTCTCTTTCCTCTTGAATCCTTCTTTTGCCATTGCAATCCTTTTCCTAATTTATGTTGAGGAATACATATCATCCATAAGAAAATAGAGCAAAGGGTAAAATGGTAGGGTAAAATGACATATAGTAACAGAAACTTACGTCAAAGTAGCTGAATATTTCTATTGCCATATAAAGTGGAAACTGGTCACAACAGTAACTGGTTATGTAATCCACCCGTCATAAAAACACATAAAAGCAAGGTGGACCTAGTTGAAAGGAAAGAAAACCGCCAGCGTATCATCAAGGAGGATGATGGCGGAAATTTTCACCGACTATCGCATGTTACCTTGAACCCAACAGCTGACATCGCTTATGTCTTAATCGCTGTATGTCTTAATTTATTAGGTTTACGCAGTTTTATACGTCGTAAATGTGCCTTAATCCGTTCATCCACACCACCTAGGCACCTCTTACCACACTAAACACGGTTTTTACATCTTGGTCTGTCACAGTAATGTTTGTGTGCACACCGAAGGGTACTGCGTACTGCGTGAGGCTCACACCGCGTTCATTTTCTGAGCGTGGCCCTATTTGGTACCACTATGGTGGCGCCAGCTGGTGTGTTCAAGGTAATACACTTTAGTCGGTGAAATTTTTCCGCCACCTTTCGGTACCTTCTTCATGATATACTGACTTTCTTTCTTTTAGCTAGGCCTATCTAGCATTTTTTATGTTTTTATGACGAATGGATTACATATTGAGTTAATTTTACGACCAATATATCCATTTTACGGTTATACACTCCTGGAAATTGAAATAAGAACACCGTGAATTCATTGTCCCAGAAAGGGGAAACTTTATTGACACATTCCTGGGGTCAGATACATCACATGATCACACTGACAGAACCACAGGCACATAGACACAGGCAACAGAGCATGCACAATGTCGGCACTAGTACAGTGTATATCCACCTTTCGCAGCAATGCAGGCTGCTATTCTCCCATGGAGACGATCGTAGAGATGCTGGATGTAGTCCTGTGGAACGGCTTGCCATGCCATTTCCACCTGGCGCCTCAGTTGGACCAGCGTTCGTGCTGGACGTGCAGACCGCGTGAGACGACGCTTCATCCAGTCCCAAACATGCTCAATGGGGGACAGATCCGGAGATCTTGCTGGCCAGGGTAGTTGACTTACACCTTCTAGAGCACGTTGGGTGGCACGGGATACATGCGGACGTGCATTGTCCTGTTGGAACAGCAAGTTCCCTTGCCGGTCTAGGAATGGTAGAACGATGGGTTCGATGACGGTTTGGATGTACCGTGCACTATTCAGTGTCCCCTCGACGATCACCAGTGGTGTACGGCCAGTGTAGGAGATCGCTCCCCATACCATGATGCCGGGTGTTGGCCCTGTGTGCCTCGGTCGTATGCAGTCCTGATTGTGGCGCTCACCTGCACGGCGCCAAACACGCATACGACCATCATTGGCACCAAGGCAGAAGCGACTCTCATCGCTGAAGACGACACGTCTCCATTCGTCCCTCCATTCACGCCTGTCGCGACACCACTGGAGGCGGGCTGCACGATGTTGGGGCGTGAGCGGAAGACGGCCTAACGGTGTGCGGGACCGTAGCCCAGCTTCATGGAGACGGTTGCGAATGGTCCTCGCCGATACCCCAGGAGCAACAGTGTCCCTAATTTGCTGGGAAGTGGCGGTGCGGTCCCCTACGGCACTGCGTAGGATCCTACGGTCTTGGCGTGCATCCGTGCGTCGCTGCGGTCCGGTCCCAGGTCGACGGGCACGTGCACCTTCCGCCGACCACTGGCGACAACATCGATGTACTGTGGAGACCTCACGCCCCACGTGTTGAGCAATTCGGCGGTACGTCCACCCGGCCTCACGCATGCCCACTATACGCCCTCGCTCAAAGTCCGTCAACTGCACATACGGTTCACGTCCACGCTGTCGCGGCATGCTACCAGTGTTAAAGACTGCGATGGAGCTCCGTATGCCACGGAAAACTGGCTGACACTGACGGCGGCGGTGCACAAATGCTGCGCAGCTAGCGCCATTCGACGGCCAACACCGCGGTTCCTGGTGTGTCCGCTGTGCCGTGCGTGTGATCATTGCTTGTACAGCCCTCTCGCAGTGTCCGGAGCAAGTATGGTGGGTCTGACACACCGGTGTCAATGTGTTCTTTTTTCCATTTCTAGGAGTGGTTGACGGATTGGTTTCATATCCAACTACTTTTACGTAAGTTTCTATTACTTGCAGTTCATTTTACCTGCGTAGTCGCACAAGCTAGGACTATACCTTTTCCTGTATTTGTTATTATTTGATTGGTTTCTTGTTTTTATAGACAATCTGGTGATAATCCAAAAGGGAGAAACGCATCATTGACATTAAATAACTTCGCAGCCAAGACTATTTTTATTTTGAAATCATTCGAAACTGGTGACTGTAGCACAATGCCACAACGGAATGGACTCCGAAGCCGGTGACTAGATGTGTTCAGTGAGTAAGAGATCTTGAGAACGTGATGGACAAATCAACAGTGGAGCCCTTCTGTATGGAGGTAGGCGAGGAACCCACAGGCGACATGCGGTCTTGCGTTATTTTGTTAGATTAGGTTAGGTTAGATGCTCTGGACTCAGTGGCACTTCATACTGTAACGCAGGGGATGGCCCGTGTGACGATGAGTTTAGGATGTTTGTCAAATGCGTTACCGGCATTGTGTGAAATCCGGAATTCTGTAGAATGCATTGGTAATGTATAGAATGCCTAAAAGCGAACGTCAAAGAATACTTTGCCTAGGCATTGTATACTTTGCCAGGTTGTCTGCTGACAAAGTATACAGTACGCCTAATCCCGAAATTTGGACCTATGTCTAATAGTTGCGAAGGCAGTGTACTGTTGTACGACGTTCAGCTGTCACGCCATGGATATCGCGTTAAGAGTCCTCCAGTGTACAGCATCTGGCTGAAGTTCCACAAACCCTCTCCCGCCATCCTTCCCCGTTCTTTTTGTAACACCACGGTGGAAGGGAGTGCAGTGCGAACGCATGCAACGACAGTTCTGCATTGAATTATCTCAAGTAAGAGCCAGTACTGCTAAAAGCTGTATCTTCCTAACCGTGATTAGTAACCTGAGTTATCTGACATGTTCCATAGGGGCCATTTGGCTATCGGTCATGGAGGGCGGAAAGGATGTTGAAAGAATGTTTTTCACCCACGTGTAAGAACATTAACCTAATGATATTGAGTTGTGCATTCACCTCTGTGAGCCTTATCAGAAGCAAAGAGGTGATAAAGAAGTTTTTTCGGAATTCAGTTCCCGTTTTCATGTCGATCTCAACGATTTACGGTCCCATCCTGGTAGAGAGTACAGGTTTATAATGGTCTACCAACATCATCTCACTAAGTTTGTAGTTCTCAGGGCTTCGAAATCAAAGAGAACTGATGAACTAGCCTACAATCTCATCGACGTATTTACGTTGCTTGGTGCTCCAACGATTCGACAGTCCGATAAGGGCAGGGAAATTGTAAACAATGTGGTAAGCAGCCTGAAGCAGTATTGGCCCACCTTGAAGATCGTCCATGGTAAGCCGAGCCACTCACGAAGTATTGGGGGGGGGGGGGCGTCCAAAGAGCAAAGCAGGACATTGAAAACATGCTGTGTGCTTGAATGCAAGATGAAAAAACTAGCTGCTGGAGTCCGTCCAACTTACGAAAAACACAACTTTTCCTCCTGGGATTAATAGATCACCATACGAAGTTCTGCTCAGCTGCAAAACTAGAGTGGTTCCCTCGCTATCGACCCTGTCCGAAGACATTTTACAAGACGCGGAGACAAAGGAAGAGCTGGAAAGAATAATAGAGAGCGTACAAACAACACAACGGGGGAAAGGAAGACGAGATGAATCAATGCAAGAGGCACAGCTCGCTGCAGAAGACATAGATGAGAGTGCTATCCACGATGGAGGAAACCAAAACACTGATGAAGCTACGGTTATCGAAACGCCTTCCATTTCTGTGGTTACCGAAAATCCTAATTTTTCTGTTATCTGTTGGGTCAGCTTAAGAGAAACCAGCGTGTGAATTATTTCGTAGTGTTGTTCTTTCAGTTTCAAATGCGCATTAATTAATTAATAAAGGCTTTTCTTCTTTTGCCCTTTTAATACTTTGCGTAAATGGTACCGGTCATTCTGTATAATGCCTAGGAGTTGCATAAAATGCTTAGGAAAAACATGTACCATTCTCATAACAAAGTTATAGTTCCTAGTTTGCCTAAAGCCATCAGGCATTCTGTACATTGCCGAGGCATTCTATATAATATCGGCATTTCACAAAATACCTCAACATCGCATGGCTAAACAGGACTGTCATCATATTAGTCAGGCAACACACAGAAACTCTGGAGCAGTGGGGGTCCAGTATAAAATTGATCAACACGACAATTTGAGCTATCGAGGTGACTCTTAATGCTCCAGCTCTGTCACGTGCGAAAGCGACTCACTTGGTGCAACGAAACTGTCGGTTAGTGGTCTGACAAATCGCCGTTTTCCAGCGTCGAATATGGACCTGTGCCTTGTGACATCGGTATCATTAAGCTGAGAGTACACGTGAGAGTTTTTTACTCTCGGAGAGCTTCTGCGAGTAACACGGGCCGTCTAAACAGTAAACACCACCGAGAGTCAGCTCGCCGGCAGTGTCCGAGGCTGGGGCGACGTCTCGCATAATCGTGCTCTGCGAGTTTAGACCTTACCGTCTAGAGTCTAGACGGTAACCTTCGTTTCCCCAGAGCTGCTCGCCGTAGCTCTCAGACTAGAACAACTGTACCGGCATTGTTCACAGAGCTGAGAGTATACGGACAGTTCCGAGCGGCCATATTGCGTCCCAGATTTGGGCCGATTTCACAGTTTGTACACTACTACAGCTTGGTAATATATTTTGCCATACCCATTCACACATTAAATAAAAGTGGCAACGAAACTGAGTGTTTTGAGCCATAACATGTGGCCGCGGTATGTTTCTTATCGAATAAATCGCAAGTTTTAGCTCCTAAACCAGGCTGTTCCAACCGAGCTCCACGGAGCCGGAGCGCTCCGGAGCGCTCACTGCGGCAGCTCGGAGCCCACGTGGAGGAGCAAAGCGAACTCACTGCCCCCTGGCCGCATGCAGCCACAACTGACGCAATAATCCGTGTTCAGTGACAGCTATGACTAGCCGCGGGAGCCCTGTACCTCTATTGGAGGATACCTTTCTATTCATTGGAGGGATGGTGGTCCGCAGTGTCTTGTATGTCTTAAAGTATTTAATTCTGCGAAGAGGTACAATATACAACGACATTATACACGTCTTCACGCAGCGCACTACGATTTGGTAGAAGGCGTTGCACACAGAGAACTGGTAGCCAGGCTTAAGAACGACATACCAGGAGACACAAGTTTAAAAACGGTTTCGTAATACGGAGGGTATCAAAACATGCAACATAATTCGTGTTCTGTAATGCGTTTATAATTTTCAGGTGAAGGAGAGCGGAGAAAACTAATGAATCTGCAATTCGAGCAAGCTACAGGGTCGCTCACTTTAATGCGACGAGTGGCAAGCCGTTTTCGGTGGGACCACTCGTAAAATCGTGCATGGTAGCAGTTGCAGAATGTTTGTTTCCAAGGGAGATGCAGGCAATTGAAGGGGTTTGCCTGTCGAAGCAAACAATCGTCGAATCCTGGACATGGCATCGGATTTAGAGACACAGCTCAGGAAAAAGGTTTGTTACATTTTCGCTAGAGCTTGACGAAAGCAGCGACATATCGGACTGTGCTCAGCTTGCAGTCTTTGTGCATTGTGTCGACATGGAGCTGCAGGTAACTTAAGAACTCTTGGATGTGGTACCACTCGATTACACCACAACAGGATGTGAAATTCTTGAAACTGTTTGTGAATCAGTGGACAATATGAATTTGCCGTGGGATGAGCTCCATTCTGTACCGACAGACGGTGCACCATAAATGATCGGGCGTCACCAAGGGTTTGCTTCTAGTTTGAAAAATAAACTCAGGGACGAATTCGGGAAAGACATTTTGACTCTTGAAAGAGAGGTACTACAACACGTTGGATTTGTCACGATGGTATCGTTCATTACAGCAAAAAACATTTCCCAAGCTTCACAACACTGCGGCTCAGATCATGTGCATGTTTGGATCTACGTATTGTTTTGAGCAGCTTTTCCCAGCAATGGAAAGAGTAAAAAGTAAGGAACGATCGTTTCTTCAGGATGCAACAATGAAGGCCATCCTCCGCATTAACGCTGCAAACACTTTGACGCCTGATATTTGCGATCTTGTAATGAAAAGAAAAGTCAAGCTACAGAGGCCCAATAAATTTAGTATACAATTTCTTGTAAAACAGTTATTTCTTATTTATTTCCTGAGCATCGTATTTCCTGGTGTAGCATGTCACCACGTCTTAGCAGCTAAGAGTATGAGGTTGTCGATCTTGTAAGACGCAGCTGGCACATCAAAACGATTGCCTTGCCACCTGCCTCAGCCAGCCGTGCCACTTGCAGGTGTGCTGGCCCACTTGAATGGTCACAGCGAGCGACACTGCTCCCTGAAGCAAGGAGCACTCCGCGGCTCACAACGGAGCCGACGAGCTGGAACAGCCTGTCCTAAACGAACATCACGAGCAGTTAGCCCACTGTATTACGGGAGTTCTAGACTTAAATAGTGCTGCAAAGCATATTACACATAAAAACATCATTGATATATTATAGAGAATTAAGAAACAAAAATAGAAAATTGTCACTGAAGAAATTCGACCGGAAATATGAATGAAAGGCTAGTGCGCAACACCCTGGACTGATCTATAAACGAGTACCGGCATTGTCGGGACAGTTGAGACTATCCTCGCGATGGATACGCATTATGAGTGCATCTCAGCGATGTGTCGGCATAAAAAGTAATGCAGAAAGCTGCCACAAAGAGGACTCTTGACCAAGTTGTGCATTTCATTAGTTTGTATGAGAAAATGCTAGGGTTTTCGAATGTACAGGTTACTGGACTGTAGGAACTAAGATATGACACTCAAATGGCTACAATGTTTAACACAAAAGAAATTTATCAGAATATCCACAGTTTAAGGAATCAAGAAAATATAGTTTCATAACGTAGATTAATTAACATGGAGAAACAAGTGAAGTAATGGTTTCCAAGTAATCGTCTTGGAACTCGGAAAGTTTCCTTTTACCTTCGAATAATAAAGCTGTGTCTCCAATTCTATATGACGTGGTACCTAAGGATAATGTTATTACATTGGGTGTTGAAAAATCGGTCTTCAAGAATTTGCTAATGCATCCGTAAGTCAATACAAGTAAAAACGTTCAAATAAGTGTATGTGCGAAATTGCTTCACTTAACAGATATCCGCCCTATTGGGCGTTTCAAAGTCTTTGGGTATCAAGATGAGATTGGTGTAATGTTATGTTATGGTAATTGTTAGTTTACCAAATATTACATCTACATCTACATTTCTACATCTACATTTATACTCCGCAAGCCACCCAACGGTGTGTGGCGGAAGGCACTTTACGTGCCACTTTCATTACCTCCCTTTCCTGTTCCAGTCGCGTATGGTTCGCGGGAAGAACGACTGTCTGAAAGCCTCCGTGCGCGCTCTAATCTCTCTAATTTTACATTCGTGATCTCCTCTGGAGATATAAGTAGGGGGAAACCTGGCGAGCAAGCTAAACCGCGATGCAGAGCGCCTCTCTTGCAGAGTCTGCCACTTGAGTTTGTTAAACATCTCCGTAACGCTATCACGGTTACCAAACTGTGACGAAACACGCCGCTCTTCTTTGGGTCTTCTCTATCTCCTCCGTCAATCCGATCTGGTACGGATCCCACACTGATGAGCAATACTCAAGTATAGGTCGCGACGAGTGTTTTCTAAGCCACCTCCTTTGTTGATGGACTACATTTTCTAAGGACTCTCCCAATGAATCTCAACCTGGTACCCGCCTTACCAACAGTTAATTTTATATGATCATTCCACTTCAAATCGTTCCGCACGCATACTCCCAGATATTTTACAGAAGTAACTGCTACCAGTGTTTGTTCCGCTATCATATAGTCATACAATAAAGGATCCTTGTTTCTATGTATTCGCAATACATTACATGTTAAGGGTCAGTTGCCACTCCCTGCACCAAGTGCCTATCCGCTGCAGATCTTCCTGCATTTCGCTACAATTTTCTAATGCTGCAACTTCTCTGTATACTACAGCATCATCCGCGGAAAACCGCATGGAACTTCCGACACTATCTACTAGGTCATTTATATATATTGTGAAAAGCAATGGTCCCATAACACTCCCCTGTGGCACGCCAGAGGCTACTTTAACGTCTGTAGACGTCTCTCCGTTGATAACAACATGCTGTGTTATGTTTGCTAAAAACTCTTCAATCCAGCCACACAGCTGGTCTGATATTCCGTAGGCTCTTACTTTCTTTATCAGGCGACAGTGCGGAACTGTATCGAACGCCTTCCGGAAGCCAAGAAAAATAGCATCTACCTGGGAGCCTGTATCTAATATTTTCTGGGTCTCATGAACAAATAAAGCGAGTTGGGTCTCACACGATCGCTGTTTCCGGAATCTATGTTGATTCCTGCATAGTAGATTCTGAGTTTCCAAAAAAGACATGATACTCGAGCAAAAAACATGTTCTAAAATTCTACAACAGATCGACGTCAGAGATATAGGTCTATAGTTTTGCGCATCTGCTCGACGACCCTTCTTGAAGACTGGGACTACCTGTGCTCTTTTCCAATCATTTGGAACCTTCCGTTCCTCTAGAGACTTGCGGTACAGGGCTGTTAGAAGGGGGCCAAGTTCTTTCGAGTACTCTGTGTAGAATCGAATTGGTATCCCGTCAGGTCCAGTGGACTTTCCTCTGTTGAGTGATTGCAGTTGCTTTTCTATTCCTTGGACACTTATTTCGATGTCAGCCATTTTTTCGTTTGTGCGAGGTTTTAGAGAAGGAACTGCAGTGCGGTCTTCCTCTGTGAAACAGCTTTGGAAAAAGGTGTTTAGTATTTCAGCTTTACGCGTGTCATCCTCTGTTTCAATGCCATCATCATCCCGGAGTGTCTGGACATGCTGTTTCGAGCCACTTACTGATTTAACGTAAGACCAGAACTTCCTAGGATTTTCTGTCAAGTCGGTACCTAGTATTTTACTTTCGAATTCACTGAACGCTTCACGCATAGTCCTCCTTACGCTAACTTTGACATCGTTTAGCTTCTGTTTGTCTGAGAGGTTTTGGCTGCGTTTAAACTTGGAGTGAAGCTCTCTTTGCTTTCGCAGTAGTTTCCTAACTTTGTTGTTGTACCACGGTGGGTTTTTCCCGTCCCTCACAGCTTTACTCGGCACGTACCTGTCTAAAACGCACTTTACGATTGCCTTGAAATTTTTCCATAAACACTCAACATTGACAGTGTCGGAACAGAAATTTTCGTTTTGATCTGTTAGGTAGTCTGAAATCTGCCTTCTATTACTCTTGCTAAACAGATAAACCTTCCTCGCTTTTAAAGACAGTAAACGTAGCTGAAGCTAGAAATATTAGTGTCGCAAGCAGTGTCTTTAACCCTAGTGGATTTGAACATAGTGGTATATATATTGGCAATTTTAGGTCCAATTACAAACAGTGTTTCTTCTATCTCCATCGCTGTCATTTTCGTCAAATTTTGATACTGTTGTGACTCTTCCATCATAAACTGTACAATGACTTCCTTACGTGTTCCAAAATTATCCTCCGCCTAGTACGCTCTCTTATACAACACGAACACTGTCGTTTACGATTTTCTTTGCAGCTAAAAGTATTATAGGTGCAGCGACAGAGCGACCTTCTTCCATCGCAGTCCCAGTCCCTTCCCTCATGCCCAGGAGAACGACAGAAACATTTCTCGGAGGATGACCTCTCGGGGATGGGCGACAGGTGGAACTCGAGGGGTTCGCCGGAGCAGTTCAGAGTCGCGCAGTTGTATTCGCGACCGGGCGGTTCTGTCAGTGCGAGACTGTTATGGAAATAACAGTGAATCTAGGTGAGAACAGTTGCAGGAAGAAGACCATTTCGCGAGGTACTACTGACGAGGTTTAGAGATCCAGCACTAGCGACAGACTGCACAACAATTCTACAGCTTCCAGTGTTTGTCCCGCGAAAAGACTTTCAGGGCAAACAGGGAGAACAGGACTCGTGCTGGCGGATAAGGGCAATCTCTTTTCGCTTCTTTCATTTTCGAGTGGTACAGGAGGTGGAATGACTAGCAAAAGTACAAAGTACCATCCGCCATCCACTATGCACTGGGTTGAGATGTAGATGTAGATTTAGCAGATGAACTCATCCTTTTACTACACCACCCTGAATCTCAGCTCTGAAGAAACATTTCCCTTGGTAGTGTGCGCTAAGGATTCCCCGGGTGTCGCTTACATAAGTAAACTTGAATCCTGGGGAATACAAGTGCTACTAAGTTTAAACCTTAAAATATAGTGATTGGAGCAGCTATAAGCGTTGTTCACTAATAGACTCAGAATACTTTTCATACGTTGCTCTCGGTAGTCTCGTCCGTGTTGAAATGTAATGCAAAAGGAAGAATGTTCATCTGCGACGTCTTCCATTTCTTGAAAACAGGATGTAAAAGTTTTTCTTCGGTGTCATTAGGTAGGAAACAATATTAGAATCTGACTTCGGCGCACTAAAGCGGGTGCGATAGGAGAGGGGGAGGGAAAGAGGAGAACGGAGAAGGGGCGAACCACAATGTCCTATTATATGTCTACTAGTGTATTAACGATATACCACTAAAATTGGAAGATGATTTATGTCTGCACATGACAAAAATGTTTTTCTGATAGATGTAAAGTGTTTTCACAAGTAGAGTAGAAGATGACAATAGCACGCTGTTGACAAAAAAAGGTTTGTTGTGTAATTACAACCTACGGCAGTACAAAACATTTCTGAAACGGGTATCATGTACAGTTTTTACTAACTCAAAATGAAATTTTGGATGAAATAAAACATTTTATATTCTTCAGAGGTGATATGGTGAAGGTTTTCTTAAAAGCTAAAGAATCAGGATCTCATATGAGTACTGAATGTTTCTTTCTTCGCCAGTGAAATACTAAGTTTTATCAATGGCACTCAAGTGAGAAAGTCTATTTGCTTTGCTTGCTTACCGTCTATAATGCCCCATGGCATCATATTACGGAGTAAAAAAATATTTTCAACCCATATATGGACTATAGCATCTGTTTGTGGTAGCAGATCGCGAAATTTGTCCAGGGACTACAGCACTCTCTAATGGAATCAGTAGTTAATAACATGGGCTCATTCAAGACAGACTGCAACAGCAGGGAAACTAACAAAAATTAGGAATTTTCACTTAGATTTCACTTCCTGAATCACAATATAGAAAGTTATACGCTTTTTCTGGAGATTTCATTCAAAAGGATTTCCAACAGAAAAGATTAATGTGAGAGGTGAACCTTATATTATCTTTTTCAACGAACGTTATGTAAACTATACTGCATTAGTCAACGAAGTGCTAGTTCAAGTGCAGAGAGTCTCGCTTAACTTCAGAATTAAAACACAACCTTGGCTTCTTGTGCTCTCGATCTCCTAAACCACAACGTGTAAAGAACGAGTGAGACCAGCTACAGAACTAAGGGCTGCCTTTAGGTACTTAAGTAGGCGTACCAAGCAGCGAAATGAACAAGGACTACTTACTACGTGCTTTAGAGCACGATACTTACAAGACGATACTGCTTCAGAAGCTGTCCTTTGCCAATGAAACTGAATGAAACGGACAAACAAGTGACTAATTCATTATGAACAGAGTACTTCCTACGTCATTACTATTACGGCCCAGTAACAAGACTTCGATGAAATTCGTGTGACGCAAGAGGGTGATGCGTACAGCTTTTAGAGAAACAAGCAAGTAAAGCACTGTGATATTGGCAGCCATGCGTCAGGAACATCACAACAAGATAAGGGCAGCTTCGCTCGTTGCAAAACGAGGTCTGCTGAAGGTTGCTAACACTAACTGTGGCCTTTAGAACGATCGTTGTCCGTACTTACGAAATAGTATCAAATTAGAAAGCGAAACAAGCTTCAATTACGTTCTTACTGTGTCTCACGCGATCTGAAGCGATCAGTTACTAAAACACAAGTCGTAAAGTAATCGTGATGGGAACCAGTGAATTTTTGTTAAAATATTAAAAGATCTCACCGTAGGTCGAAAACATCAAAACAATATTGAACTACTGGTCAGAAGGACATACAGTTGGGAACAAGGAAGTTACTCAAAAGAATAGTGAATATACGGGGCACGTTCAGAAAGTAAGTGTACTAGATTTTTATATCTTTGTAGTAAAGGGTATTTGAAAAACAAATTACAGGACACTGTCGATACACTTGTTGACTGTTTCTCCACATCATCGCTATCCCGTCCAACGCACATGGTGAGCCGTGGCACAAGCTTATCTGTGCCCTCCTCAAAGAAATCTCGCGCCAGTTTCTTCCCCCCGTCAGAACCTCATTCAGGAACTGCTCTTCGGGTGAAAATTTAATTCCACTCATGCGTGCCTTCACTGAGGTGAAAAGATGATAATGTGAAGGCGCCAAGTCAGGAGAGTAGGGGGATGGTTCAGTACATCCCAACCAAACGAGTCCAACAGCGCCTTGCTGGCTAGGCTTGTGTGAAGACGGGCGTTCTCGTGCAGCCAGCGCACTCCTCTCGTAAGCATTCCCCTCCATTTGTCTTGAATGCTCCCTTTGAGTTTCTTTATGGTCTCACAATATCGTTGTGCATTGATCGGTCCCGCCATGTGGCGGAAATTCGACCACAGTGATGCCTTTTTCGGTCCCAAGATACTGTTTCTTTTGTTTCCCGAAATCGTGGTTTGAATTTTTTGGCACATGATGGTGTGACGCCACTGTGGTGACTGTCTTTTTGTCTCAGGCATGTAAGGAGCCACTCACGCTTCACCTCCACTCACAACACAGCTCAGGAAATCCTCACATTCCAGCGCAAGTCGCTCAAGATACTCGCGGGCACTATTGACCCCGATTTTTCTTGTGCTTCTCTGTCAGCTGCTTTGGAACCCATCTTGCGCACAGTTTTCCGGTATGGCAGCGTTTCTCTGAGTGCTTCGTATAAGAGAGTTCTGCAGAGTTGTTGGACGGCCGGAGTGGCCGAGCGGTTCTAGGCGCTACAGTCTGGAACCGCGCGACCGCTACGGTCGCAGGTTCGCATCCTGCCTCGGGCATGGATGTATGTGGTGTCCTTAGGTTAGTTAGATTTAATTAGTTCTAAGTTCTAGGGGACTGATGTCCTTATCAGTTAAGTCCCATAGTGCTCAGAGCCTTTGCAGAGTTGTTGAAACATCCACTGTCAATCGGAGGACTTTACGAACGGTTTCCGCGACTTTTTGCACCGATTCATCAGTCAAAACTTACGGTCTCCCACTCCTCTGTTCATCATGAATATTTGTTCTGTCTCCACTAAACTCCCTAAACTATTTAAAAAGACTCGTTCTGTTCATGACACTTTCACCGTAAACCGTTTTGTCCAGCGAAAAAAATTCGGAGGGTGTTATTCGTTCCGCGAGTAGGAATCGAATCACAGCACTTGGCACGACTTCTTACCGGCATCTGTCACGCAACCGGACGTTACAACATGAGTTTACCTACTAGCGTGTTCCAGTGATGCTCGCTCTGGTCAGGTTATCTCCATGTACCACTCATTGTTGCTAACACTAAAAAAAAAACAGCCCTCAAAGAAACAAAAAACCATAGCCCCTTACGGTCACAGTACACTTAACTTTCTGAACATGCCTCGTATGCTGTATACGTATTTCTATGACTATGCAAAAGGATTTCATAACATAAATATATCTGAGGTAAGGCACCGTTAAGCAGGAAACGTAATAAATACTTGGAGCCAATGTCCAGCAGGAAGAAAGGGAGTTAAGGAAATTCTGGTCAGAATAAAACAACAAGTTAGGTATGTCAACAGTTTTTCTTCTTTAGCGCCAGCAGCGTAATATGTGTCAGATAATCACATTATTATTAGAAAGATGCGCCAGAACAGCTGCACATAATAATTAATCTTTATTAACGAAACACTATTTCGTCATTTGTTGTCATTGTCAAGTACATGCGGATATGATTTCGGTGAGACCGTGTACAAATGTGTATGTCATTTGTATTAAAGACACTATGTAGTGCTCAGTTGGGTTTATCAGTGTTCTCGCAAAGTAAGGGTTTCACTTGTCTTTACGTAATATTGCAAAAAGATCGTGCAGTCTGGCTGTAGCCGTATTTTTGCTTACGTTTCTGACGCAGTAAACCTAAAGAATCTCGTTTAATTCTTTAATCCTTCCAGCAGTTTAATTACAGTGTACATCTTCATTATTCTAGCTCACAATTCCGGAAAGTAGTTACATTTAATGTGCTGGTACAGAAACTTCAGACTGCTACCAGTAGTTTGATTACGTGCTGTTGCTTACAAGCCTAATTTTTGTAAACATGTTTTCTTGTTTGTTGGTAATTTAACTGACTTATTCTTTCTAAAGTATTACACTACTCATGAATGAAAAGTACCTCATTTGTCGTAGAAATGTAAGCTCTGGGCTTTGATGTGATAGATGCCGTAATTTTATCAATAAATTTTATCAATATGGTTGACAATTGTGGTGTGGGAATTGGAAAAATAAATGAAGCTCTTCAGGGGTTTTGTAGGATATGTATTAGATATAGAAAGATAGTGGAAAATTAGCGCCCTTCACTTACAAGGCTGGGGAAGATCTGGCACGGTTAAGGAGGGAGAAGGGTAAAGAAAGGTGGGAAGCGGCAACAGAAGGAACGGGCTTAGAACTACATCTGACAGACAGTTTTGTAGTGAATGTGAAAAATAAGTTTGACATGTTACGTCAGTTAGAAACTCTAGAACCTCAAGCAGATGTAGGTGTAGACAGTGAACTACAAAATTTCAACAGTAGATTGAAAAGTAAGAATTTAGGGAAGTTAGTAAAGAGAAAGAAAGTTTTGTTGTCAGGTAGTTTAGTTCTCATATCAGACGTGTTGCCCAACTTTTTCAGAACGAACTAGGATCCCAAAAACTGGTCACAAATGTTTTTTAAACCTAGTGCTGGTCTGGATCAGGTGACAGAGGATTTAGGATCACTTTGCAAAGATTTCATCAAGGAAGACAATGTGGTTATAGCGAGTGGGCCAGGTAATAGCATAGACAGAGGTCTTGGGTACAATACAGAGTGTGACCTGGCAAAGATTGTATCAGCATAGAGACATGCTAGTGCTGAGTTGAGTTTGTATCTGTTATAAGGCGCCATGAACGATTTCATTTGAGCTCTTCAGTCAGGACAGTTAATTTGGTGTTGGAATGATTGCTGACGTCGGTTGCAGGGTCACATATTGGCATGGTTCCTGTTGATTGTCTCAGTATATGGGACTATACTAGGCATGGCCTTCACCACAGCAGGAATGGGAGAGGGAAACTGGCTGAGCTAATAGCAAAACATTTAAGGGAGGGAAGGTACTGTCATGAGCAATAAATTACCAGTGGGTTCAGGAAAGCACCTAGTTTAGGGTAGGGGGGACAGAACGAAACCAAGTCTTAAGAGAGGTTAACATTGAAACAAACCTTTTTCAGAAAAAAACTAAACAATATAATTCCAGCATATTGCATCACCACAGGCAGCTGTTCGTTAAAAATTCTCAGCAATCAGCAGAAATCGTATTTCCACGTAATTTTAACTCATTCAGTTGTGAATGTCAGCTATCTTTATTGCATCAAAATATTCGAGGACTAAAAAGAAAAAAAATGAACTAATTATCTGCATTGATGAATTAGTCATCAAGCCCAGTTGACATAGTCTGCTTCTCTGAATATTATGTGACCACTGGTACAGATGTGTTAGGTGTTACAACATTTAGGTTAGCATCTCCCTTTTGTAGAATAGAAATGGAGAAAGAACAGTTGCCGCATTCATTAGGAATAGTTATAAATTTAAGAGCATAAACAGTCATAAATTTTGCCTAGAGCAGCAAATGAAAGCATGTGCAACACAAGTAGAATTTCATAATAGATTGTTTATAACAGTAAGTGTATGTCGAGCACCTGCAGGTAATTTTAAATTGTTTATAAATCACCTTGATGTTCTACTAGTCTATTTAACAACAAAAAACAAAGAAATAGTGGTAGTTGGTGATTTTAACGTAGATTTTCTTAAAAACTCTCCCAGCAAGAATCTATTAAACTTGATAACAAGTTAGTGACACTATAATTCGATTTAATTGTTACTGTAAACTTCCCAGCTAGGGTAGCTAATTGCTCACAAACAGCCATTGATACTACCTTAATACAAAGATCTAATGAACAAAATTATATTACAAAGGCAACAGTCAATGGTGTCACCGAACATGACAAGCAGTTCCTTTTGTAAAATATTAATAATGAACAGGATAGAAGATCTGTTAAATCTGAATTCGAGAGGCTTGTCAGTAAACAAAAAACTGATTATTTTAGGACACTCTTCAAAGACATGGGCTGGAGCGATACATGCCACGCTAATGTCAAGAATGAAAAATACAATACTTTTATTAATAACGTACTTGTCTTACTTGAACACTGTTTATCCCAAAAACTAATCCATATTAGACCAAAGTCTACAAAGAAACCATGGATCGCTCATGGTACAAAAGTATCTGTCAGTGAGAAACAGCTCTGATGTTACTGCTATAGTGCATTACGAGACATACTGCAAAATATTAAAGTTAGTAATGTGGACATGGTTCAAATGGTTCAAATGGCTCTGAGCACTATGGGACTCAACTTCTCAGGTCATTAGTCCCCTAAAACTTAGAACTAGTTAAACCTAACTAACCTAAGGACATCACACACATCCATGCCCGAGGCAGGATTCGAACCTGCAACCGTAGCGGTCTCGCGGTTCCAGACTGCAGCGCCTAGAACCGCACAGCCACTTCGGCCGGCCAATGTGGACATCAAAGGAAATATATTAAAAGAAGAAGACAGCCGCATCAGATAACAAACTAAGGACAAAATGAGATATAGTTAAGAAGGAGTTTGGTAGAACCAAACATGAAAAGGTTGTTAACAGATGTGTGCAGTGTTGCAACACTTTTTAACAAATATTTCAAAACCATTTCTGAAAAGATATCATTGTCAGGTTCAGTAGATGCTGCCATGGAATACCTCAGACCAGACAATACACATAATATCACTAACATGCAGAAATAATGTCCATCATGAAACCTTTAAAATCAAAAAATTCCAGTGCTTATGTAAAATTCAACAAAGTTAATTAAAGATTGTGCTTCTGAGATTAGCAACGTATTAATCTATCTTTCTAGCCAATCGTTTATCAGTGGAACATTTCCTGGATGGTGGAAATATGCTAAAGTAAAACCTTTGTTTAAGTAAGGAGACATAGAAATATCTTCAAATTTCCTTCCAATTTCACTTTTGCCGTCATTCTAAATTTGAGAAAATGTAACATACTGTCGGCTTCTTAACCATCTGACAACAAATAATATATTATCCAAGTCTCAGTTCGGAGTTCTAAAGGATTCTGATAATGAGGTGGGTATCTACACATACCCCAATCAGTGAAAAATGTTCTTTAATTCATTAGACAATAAATTATAGGCTACTGGTATATTTTGTGATCTATTAAAGGCATTTGTCTGTGTAAATCACAATATCCTTTTAAGTAAATTAGAATATTATGATGAAACAGGAAATTCTGTAAAATAGTTCAGTTCCTATCTAGCAGTTAGGATGTAAAGGTATTACTAGAAAGAAACATGAATTAAGCTGCCACATCCCACAGGTTTCCGTCTTTGGGCCCTTGCTTTTTCTTGGGTATATTGATGATCTTTCACTACTAACTTGCTAGACGCCTAGTTTGTTTTGTTTGCAGACGATACAAGCATTGCAATAAATATCAGATCAAATATAGTCTTAGAAAGATCGATTAATGAGATCTTCATAGAATCAATAAATGCTTCCTAGTCAATTCTTTGTCACTAACCATTGAAAAAAAAACACACTACGCGCACTTCAGAACTTATAAGAGATTTCCCACTAGTACATGCGTAAAACATGTTGACAAAGAGATAGAAGAAGTGGGCTGTGTTGAATTCCTATGATTACAGCTTGATAAGAAATTCAACTGTGAACAGCACACCACAGAACTACCTGAGGCATGTAAACAAATCTGTATTTCCAATGCGAGTGTCGTCAGACGTAGGAGATGACATATGCTTACTTTCATTCCATAATCTCGTATGGGATTATTTTTTGGGGTAACTCATCAACCCAAGCTAAAGTTTTCCAGGTATAAAAACGTGTAGTAATAATTATTTGAGGTGCGAACTCAAGAACATCCTGCAGATACCTGTCTGGGAAACTAGGGATATTAACTACTGCTTCCAAGTATATTTATTCATTAATGAAATTTGTCATTAAAAACAAATCTCTTTTCAAACCAACAGATCAGTTAATGAAATCAATACTAGAAATCATAATAATCTTCACAAAGATTTAAAGCCACTCACTTTGGTCCAAAAAGATATTCGTCCTTCAAGAATACACATTTTCAATAACTTGCGAGCAGCCATAAAAAGTTTAACTACCAATAAAGTACAGTTTAAAGGAAGCCTAAAGGTTTTATTAGTGGCTCACTCCTTGAACTCCATTGTGGAATTTCTTAGTAGAAACAACTGAAAAAACTAAGTTGTTTGTGTGTTTGTGTGTGTGTGTGTGTGTGTGTGTGTGTGTGTGTATGTGTGTGTGTGTGTGTGTGTATTTGTGTGTTTTACTAGTAATTGCACTTAAATAAAACGAATATTAGTACAATCTCATTTCTGTAAAAATTCAGTGCTGTAATGAGATTATTGCAAATAACTGTTGTAGAATGATTCTTCTATTCAGTTTTTATTACATCCTAAATGAAAAGGGGTTTAAAATTTTTTTGACTCATTGTAAACCCATGACGATCAGTCCACTTGGGATCTATGGAAGGTACATTAATAAATTTGTTTTCCCTTATAAATATTTTTATCCTGGAGGATCTCCTCACTATAGTTCAACTGGAATGAATGGTACATCTAATCTAGTATAATGATGTGACGTCCATAGTACGTCGTTAGTGAACTGTCTTATAAGTGTCAATGTTTTGATTAGATGTTAAATGACGTAAATATATTGAAAACAATACGTTAATTATCGTTTGACAGTTCTACTATTACGACATTATATGTTTACAAAGGTTATACAAATGAGCAACGATATTATTTTACTAACTAAATTTTGTTACGATTGTCTTTGGTTGTTGCATATACGATTTCCGATTTATCCTTTTTCATGTTCTAAAATAACACAACCACAAGAACATGATTACAACGATGATGTTTACCTATACACGTTAGCAAGTTTGCTGTGCCACAACATGAAGAGTTGTAGCCTGATGACATATTCCAGCAGGTTAGTTTTTAGATGAAAAGTTTATGGATAGGCAGATTGGACGAGATGGTCCTGTTCGATGGCCCCCACCATTCTCTGATCTCATATCACTAGACGTCTTGCTGTGGAGTTTTGTAAAGGATTTGGTATACCGAACCAAAGTAGAGACCGATAGGACTTCAAGGCACACATTCGCAAGAACGTTACCATGGAGATTTTGGATCACGCGTGCAGAGCAACGAAATTCCGATTAGACATTAGTATAGTTCTAAGGTATAGTGTAGTTCTAAGGTATTATAGTATAGTTCTAAGGTAATATATATATCTCCCCAGTTCTCAGAACTCCTGAAGATAGACGTTGACTTTGGATATTGTTTCACAGACTCAGTTCCTTTGACGGTTCAGAGATGTCACTAAACCCGCCCAAAGATGTATACAACCATGCACGAGCACTACCTATTGGACGGAGGAGGTCCGACAGCCAAACGGTTCCAGTCATTCCACCAGGGAGGAGGTACACGGCTCGAGTTGTCTGTAGTTCAACCATGCCTAGACGGTCAATACCGCGGTTCGATCGCGTCCGCACTGTTACTTTGTGCCAGGAAGGGGTGTCAACAACTGAAGTGTCCAGGCTTCTCGGAGTGAACCAAAGCGATGTCGTTCGGACATGGATGAGATACAGAGAGACAAGAAATATCGATGACATGCCTCGCTCACGGCGCCCAAGGGCTACTACTGCAGAGGATGACCGCTACCTGCGGATTATGGCTCGGAGGAACCCTGACAGCAACGCCACCGTGTTAAATAATGCTTTTCGTGCAACCATGGCACGGCGTGTTAGGACTCAAACTGTGAGTAGTAGGCTGTATGATGCGCAACTTGACTCCCGACGTCCATGGCGAGGTCCATCTTTGCAACCACGACACCATGCAGCGCGGTGCAGATGGGCCCAACAACATGCCGAATGGACCGCTCAGGATTGGCATCACGTTCTCTTCACCGATGAGTGCCGCATATGCCTTCAACCAGACAATCGTGGGACACGTGTTTGGAGGCAACCCTATCACGCTAAACACCTTAGACACACTGCCCAGCGAGTGCAGCAAGGTGGAGGTTCCCTGCTGCTTTGGGATGGCATTATGTGGGGCCAACGTACGCCGCTGGTGGTCATGGAAGGCGCTTTAACGGCTGTATGATACGTGAATGCCATCCTCCGACCAATAGTGCAACCATATCGGCAGCATATTGGCGAGGCATTCGTTTTCATGGACGAGAATGCTTCAGGATAACGACATCGCTCGACTATAGTGGCCAGCATGTTCTCCAGAAATGAACCCTATCGAACATGCCCGGAATAGACTGAAAAGGGCTGTTTATGGACGACATGACCCACCAACCAGTCTGAGGGACCTACGCTCTCTGCTGCTTCAGGCGCGGATGCAAGGAGAAGGGTGGAGGGGGGTTACCACGCCCTCTTCAACTTCTCCTCCAAAGAACATTTTGATACCGAGAGCGTTTATATTTTTACGACTATCAATTTACGGATTTCTTAGACAATTTTCGGAAGATAAAGTTGCGTGAAAACCGTTTACAGTGATATGGAATTCCTGCCGAACACAGTTGTTCGCTGGTTTGGGCACTGGCCAGCAGCAGAGAGTGTACCAGCCAGATGAAGGTGCACACTCTCACAGATCGGCCATACCTGCTGCCAACAGCAAAGGCGACACAGATCTATAGTCCACAGGTAGAACCTGCCGACCACAGAATGCTGAGTAAGGGAGGACGCAAAAGACTTTCCACTGGGGAAACCACATTTCTCTTGTCCGCTGAGGGCGTATAGTACTCGTAGTGGTAAATGAAATAGTAGGCTAACAACGGCGAGCACACAACTCGATTTTATATCATGTTTTTATTATTACTGTAAGTTGTGCTAACGCGAGTTTGTTACTGTTACATTATAAAATTAGGTTGCTGCTTAAGTTGCTGCAGTCTGCCAACGCTGGGGTAACTTTTCGATTCGGTGACTAAAGAAATTACGCTGTTTTGAGGCGAAGAATTCGTCGAGCGACGTTCGGAGCGCATTTTCATCCGAAAAGGAATTTCCTTGAAGGTTTTTCGTTGGAGAGCGGAAAAGGTGAAAATCTGACGGCACAAGATTGGATGGACAAGGCGGGTACGGAATGACTTCCCAACCCAACTCCTGTATAGCGTTTTTTGCCAGTCTACCAGAAAGCGTGCGGGCGTTATCGAGCAGCAACATCACTTCACGCAGTCTTCCTGGTCGTTGTTCCAGGATTGAGTCTGCAAGACGTCTAGTTGTTAACACTAAATGGTAGCAGTGATGGTTTCATCTCAGGGAACCAATTCGTTCTACACCACACCGACAATGTTGCACGAGATGCATAACATTATCTTCTGTGGATGCCCGCAGGTCTTTTTATGGACAGTTGCTGCTTTGTTTGGGTTCAACCATTCCTTTTCTTCCCCTTTGTCAGTATTAAGACACAATTTCTTAACACCAGTAACGGTACAGGATAAGGAATGGCCGGTGTTGCTTTGCGAGGCAGTTGATAAGAAGCAAGTAGAGATGCACGTACGGCCCGCTGATTTTTGTGGTTTTGGCTTAGAGCTTATGGTATCCACACTCGCGATTTCTGAACCTTCTCCATTGCGTGTAAATGACGCACGACGGTGGAAAGATCACAGTTCATCGTATATGCCAGTTCTCGATTACACTGACGGTGATCATTATGGATTAATGCATTTAAACGATCTTCATCAATCCCCGAAGGTCTTCCCAAATGTGAAGAGTCACTAATGTGAAACCGATCCTCCTTAAAACGAGAGAAACGTTTTCTCGACATGTTCCCCACACACGACGTCAATGTTTCTGGCTGTCTCCGCTGCTGTCACTCCTCTACTGATCTCAAACAGAAGGTTAATCGGAAATTTTGCAGTTTCTCCACTTGAGACTCCGTTTCCTAGCGTCCACAGCTCCACTCACTATATCCAAACGACAAAATGACAATACGTGAACTCAGATGGTAACAGTGAAGTACAAATGAAAAATGATAGATGCTAAATAAATCAGCAAACGGTATACCAAAATACAAAAGAAAAACGCTACGAACTTATGCTCCAGCCTAGTACTGTACATAGATGTTATTATTATTATTTCTTTCTATTCGCAGACGTTATGTCTGGTCAAAAATGGACAGTGACGCGGTCCTTGATCAACCGTGACATCCTTTTAACTGTACGGTATATGTTATATTGCATTTAGGAACTTTCGGGTCATTGAACATGTATCAATAATTACAGATTTTTGTAGTTGTATATATATGTTTGGATGTAGCTGTATTGCATTGATGTACTGGTGGATATTGTGAGGTATGACTCCTGTAGTTGATAGTATAATTGGTATAATGTCAACTTTATCCTGATGCCACATGTCCTTGACTTCCTCAGCCAGTTGGATGTATTTTTCAATTTTTTTCTCCTGTTTTCTTCTGTATATTTGTTATATTGGGTATGGATATTTCAATTAGTTGTGTTAATTTCTTCTTTTTATTGGTGAGTATGATGTCAGGTTTGTTATGTAGTGTTGTTTTATCTGTTATAATAGTTCTGTTCCAGTATAATTTGTATTCATCATTCTCCAGTACATTTTGTGGTGTGTACTTGTATGTGGGAACGTGTTGTTTTATTAGTTTATTCTGTATGGCAAGTTGTTGATGTATTATTTTTGCTACATTGTCATGTCTTCTGGGGTATTCTGTATTTGCTAGTATTGTACATCCGCTTGTGATGTGATCTACTGTTTCTATTTGTTGTTTGCAAAGTCTGCATTTATCTGTTGTGGTATTGGGATCTTTAATAATATGCTTGCTGTAATATCTGGTGTTTATTGTTTCATCCTGTATTGCAATCATGAATCCTTCCATCTCACTGTATATATTGCCTTTTCTTAGCCATGTGTTGGATGCGTCTTGATCTATGTGTGGCTCTGTTAGATGATACGGGTGCTTGCCATGTAGAGTTTTCTTTTTCCAATTTACTTTCTTTGTATCTGTTGATGTTATGTGATCTAAAGGGTTGTAGAAGTGGTTATGAAATTGCAATGGTGTAGCCGATGTATTTATATGAGTGATTGCTTTGTGTATTTTGCTAGTTTCTGCTCGTTCTAGAAAGAATTTTCCTAAATTGTCTACCTGTCAATAATGTAGGTTTTTTATATCTATAAATCCCCTTCCACCTTCCTTTCTGCTTAATGTGAATCTTTCTGTTGCTGAATGTATGTGATGTATTCTATATTTGTGGCATTGTGATCGTGTAAGTGTACTGAGTGCTTCTAGGTCTGTGTCATTCCATTTCACTACTCCAAATGAGTAGGTCAATACTGGTATAGCATAAGTATTTATAGCTTTTGTCTTGTTTCTTGCTGTCAATTCTGTTTTCAGTATTTTTGTTAGTCTTTTTCTATATTTTTCTTTTAGTTCTTCTTTAATATTTGTATTATCTATTCCTATTTTTGGTCTGTATCCTAGATATTTATAAGCATCTGTTTTTTCCATCGCTTCTATGCAGTCGCTGTGGTTATCCAATATGTAATCTTCTTGTTTAGTGTGTTTTCCCTAGACTATGCTATTTTTCTTACATTTGTCTGTTCCAAAAGCCATATTTATATCATTGCTGAATACTTCTGTTATCTTTAGTAATTGGTTGAGTTGTTGATTTGTTGCTGCCAGTAGTTTTAGATCATCCATGTATAGCAAATGTGTGATTTTGTGTGGGTATGTTCCAGTAATATTGTATCCATAATTTGTATTATTTAGCATGTTGGATAGTGGGTTCAGAGCAAGACAGAACCAGAAAGGACTTAATGAGTCTCCTTGGTATATTCCATGCTTAATCTGTATTGGCTGTGATGTGATATTATTTGAATTTGTTTGGATATTAAGTGTGGTTTTCCAATTTTTCATTACTGTGTTTAGAAACTGTATCAATTTAGGATCTACTTTGTATATTTCCTAAATCTGTAGTAACCATGAGTGGGGTACACTATCAAAGGCTTTTTGGTAATCAATGTATGCGTAGTGTAGCCACCTTTGTTTAGTTTTAGCTTGATATGTCACCTCTGTATCTATTATCAGTTGCTCTTTACATCCTTGTGCTCCTTTGCAGCAGCCTTTTTGTTCTTCATTTATAATTTTGTTCTGTGTTGTATGTGTCATTAATTTCTGTGTAATGACTGAAGTTAATATTTTGTAGATTGTTGGTAGGCATGTTATGGGGCGATATTTAGCTGGGTTTGCTGTGTCTGCTTGATCTTTAGGTTTCAGGTAGGTTATTCCATGTGCAAGTGAATCAGGGAATGTGTATGGGTCTGCAATGTAACTGTTAAATAATTTAGTTAGATGTGAATGTGTTGAGGTGAACTTCTTTAGCCAGTAATTTGCTATTTTATCATTTCCAGGGGCTTTCCAATTGTGTGTAGAATTAATTGCTCGGGTGACTTCTTGTTGCAAAATTATCACTTCAGGCATTTGTGGTATCATCTTGTATGTGTCTGTTTCTGCTTGTATCCACCGAGCATGTCTGTTATGTTGTACCGGGTTTGACCATATGTTGTTCCAGAAGTGTTCCATGTCTGTTATGTTTGGTGGATTGTCTATTTTAATGTGTGTGTTATCTATTGTTTGGTAAAATCTCTTTTGGTTTGTGTTGAATGTTTGGTTTTGTTTCCTTCTATTTTCACTTTTTTTTGTATCTTCTAAGTCGTTTGGCCAATGCTTGTAATTTCTGCTTTTTTTCATCTAATTGCTCTATTGCTTCTTGTTGTGAGATTTTACCTAACCTTTTTCGCTTTTTGTCTGATATTTCATTTCTTATAAATTGTGTTAGCTGTCTGATGTCTTTTCTCAGTTTTTCTATTCTGATCTGTAGCCTGTGTTGCCATGCTGGTTTTGTGGGTTTCTTCTGTGTGTTGGTTTGTTCTGATCTCTGCCTAGTGTGTATATTTAGTGTAGTGAGTACTCCTATATATACCAGTAGTTGTAACTCTTCCATAGTTGTATTTTCATTTATTTTGTTGTGTATGATTGTGTTGATAGTTGTTATTGTTGTTTCGACTTGTGGGTTATTTGGCGGTCTATGCAAGAATGGTCTAATGTCTGTATTTGTGTCTTTGTATTCTATATATGTCAGCTGAAATTTCTCTTCTATATCTAACATGTGTGTCTCTTCGTGTTCTATTCGTGCTTGTTCTAGTGGCTGTCTTAAGATTTCGTTTTCCTCTGATTGTTTAATTGATGCTTGTTGGTCTTTGTTTGTTTGCTCTGGGATGTTTGAGTCCATTACTGTATTTTCTTCTTCTTCTGATTGCACATTATTTTGTTCCAGTATTTGTTGTACTTGTTGTTTGATGTTTTCTAATTCTGACTGGGGTATCCTGTTATTTTTTATTATTACATGGATCTGATCAGCTAGTCGTTGTTCTGTTAAAAATTTTAATTCCGGGTATCTGGTAATAAATGTTGTGTATACTTATGATCTGTATCCAGTTGTGTTGGTTCCTAGGTTTGTTGCTTGGTAATAACAGAACATGAGGTGTTATTATTATTATTATTATTATTATTATTATTATATGCTAGGCAACTATGGCACACAGGAGAATGAGATGCCTTCGATAAAATGTTAAAAAATATATCGGCTCAACCACTTGTTTATAGTGTAAAACACTAAGATTGACGCGTTCCGGAAGTCAAGCTTCCATCATCAGAATAATAAAAAGTAAAAGAACCTGTTAAAACTCGCTAAAATGGAACATGCACAAGGCACAATAAAACTGATAATAAAATTAAAACATCGTGGCTACTTCTCATGTTGCAGCCGTGTCTTCCAAGGTGCATCTCCACATAGTCGTCAAAATACAAAAAAACTCTAAAATGGTGTCGCCTATGGTGTTCAACATCTAACCACATGGCTCTCTCCTCTATCGTCGTAAACCGCCCGTGCGTCTTCGTTGATACCACACACCACGTAGCCAAACACGACACTGAAACGCGAGTGAGCTCACGCGTACGTAAACAAAGAAGTCACAGAGATGTCTATACAAACAGATAACGTATACATGTTCCAAGGACCTCATGAAATGATGGTATCCTGCCAATTGCTACAAATGTGGATATTAGAAGAAACCAGTGAAATGTTTGAAAAAGTTATTTGTATCACCAGTTAGCTGGTCATTCAGTGTGTTCTGATTACCCACGCTATGTATCGTAATTTCCAGCTGTTCTAGTAGATCCAGTTTTTTGCCTTTGTCCTGTCTATGTAAAATAACGAGATCCTGATCTATTCCCAACATGGGGTGTCCCGTTTCCCAAATATGCGTGGCTACAGCTGACTTTTCGAAATTATTAAGCCGGAAAGCATCGCTATGTTCTTTTTAACGTACTTTAAAGGACCTACCAGTTTGCCCTACATTTTAGAGATTTTTTTTAAATATTTTGACGAGTATGTGGAGATGCACCTTGGAAGACACGGCTGCAACAAGAGAAGAAGTAGCCACGATGTTTTAGTTTTATTATCAATTTTATTGTGCCTTGCGCAAGTTCCATTTTAGCGAGTTTTAACAGGTTTTTTTACTTTTTATTATTCTGATGATGGAAGCTTGACTTCCGAAACGCGTCAATCTTAGTGTTTTACACTACAAACAAGTGGTTGAGCCGATATATTTTTTTAACATTGACATTCACAATCACGACCTCTCATCCAGCATGGATAAAATCAAAGCCTTCGATACACTTGTACACTGCCGCCTAATGAACAGACTACGAGCGTACCGGAATGTCAGATCAGCTGTGTAACGAGTCGACTGAAGACTTTCTAGCAAAACAAAACAAAGCTTCTAATTCTCAACTGGGAGAAATCTTCAGACGGTTAAAATGGCTCTGAGCACTATGGGACTTAACATCTCAGGTCATCAGTCCCCTAGAACTTAGAACTACTTCAACCTAACTAACCTAAGGACATCACACACATCCATGCCCGAGGCAGGATTCCAACCTGTGACCGTAGCGGTTGCGCGATTCCAGACTGAAGCGCCTAAAACCGCTCGGCCACAGCAGCCGGCAATCTTCAGACATAAAAGGAAATTCGGGCCTACGCTAAAGGGTTCTTAAAGGACAGCTACTTTTCACAATATGTACAAGGGCGTGCTGAAAATTAATGCCTCCGAATTGTTATCTAAAAACTCTTAAATAGAATGAGATTTTCACTCTGCAGCGGAGTGTGCGCTGATATGAAACTGCCTGGCAGATTAAAACTGTGTGCCCGACCGAGACTCGAACTCGGAACCTTTGCCTTTCGCGGGCAAGTGCTCTACCAGCACTTTCCCGCGAAAGGCAAAGGTCCCGAGTTCGAGTCTCGGTCGGGCACACAGTTTTAATCTGCCAGGCAGTTTCATATCAGCGCACACTCCGCTGCAGAGTGAAAATCTCATTCTGGAAACATCCCCCAGGCTGTGGCTAAGCCATGTCTTCGCAATATCCTTTCTTTCAGGAGTGCTAGTTCTGCAAGGTTCGCAGGAGAGCTTCTGTAAAGTTTGGAAGGTAGGAGACGAGGTACTGGCAGAAGTAAATCTGTGAGTACCGGGCGTGAGTCATGCTTCGGTAGCTCAGTTGGTAGAGCACTTGTCCGCGAAAGGCAAAGGTCCCGAGTTCGAGTCTCGGTCGGGCACACAGTTTTAATCTGCCAGGAAGTTTCAACTCTTAAATATTTCCAAATATTCTCCACATCTACACATTTGTTACCCTCTGCCGCTAGAAGCTTCCGAGTTGTAGGGTGTAACAAGGCGGTGTGTGACGTAACTATGTCGGTGCGTTAGAAACGAGATGCTGTAATCGAGTTTCGAATTCGAGTTCGTCCACACATCAGGCACCTTCTCCTTCAGCAGTACAATGCCGCAGCACACACGAGCGCTACGACATCTGCAGCTGTCCGACTCCTTGGGGTTTCTGTCATCGATGATCAGCCATACAGTCCCGAGTTGGCACCATCCCATTCTGATATGTTTCCAAAACCTAAAGATCACCTTCGAGGACTTTACTTAGATAGTGGCCGGCCGGGGTGGCCGAACAGTTGTAGGCGCTACAATCTGGAACCGCGCGACCGCTATGGTCGCAGGTTCGAATCCTGCCTCGGGCATGGCTGTGTGTGATGTCCTTAGGTTGGTTAGGCTTAAGTAGTCCTAAGTTCTCGGTGACTGATGACCTCAGAAGTTAAGTCCCATAGTGCTCAGAGCTATTTGTACCAACTTAGGTAGTGATGAAGTGCTGTAAGCACAGATGAGATTGTGGCTCCGTCAACAAACATTCTAGAGCAACGGTATCAACAAACGAGTCTGGCGTCGGGAGAAAGGTGTACGTCGTCGGTGTGAGTCTACTGCGAAATAAATATGTAGACGTGAAGAATAAAGATGCAAAATGTTAATAACGTTTGTTATATGCAAAAAACTTTAAGGGTTTTCATATAAAAAATTCTGAAGCATTACTTTTAAGTACGCGCTCGTGTGAACGAGTTAGTGGATAAAGTCGTAAGTTCTATTACGGTTTTCGCAAATGTTGCCGTTGTACACAAATACGAGGGCAGTTCAATAAGTAATGCAACACATTTTTTTCTCGGCCAATTTTGGTTGAAAAAACCGGAAATTTCTTGTGGAATATTTTCAAACATTCCCGCTTCGTCTCGTATAGTTTCATTGACTTCTGACAGGTGGCAGCGCTGTACGGAGCTGTTAAAATGGCGTCTGTAACGGATGTGCGTTGCAAACAACGGGCAGTGATCGTGTTTCTTTTGGCGGAAAACCAGGGCATCTCAGATATTTGTAGGCGCTTGCAGAATGTCTACGGTGATCTGGCAGTGGACAAAAGCACGGTGAGTCGTTAGGCAAAGCTTGTGTCATCATCGCCGCAAGGTCAAGCAAGACTGTCTGATCTTCCGCGTGCGGGCCGGCCGTGCACAGCTGTGACTCCTGCAATGGCGGAGCGTGCGAACACACTCGTTCGAGATGATCGACGGATCACCATCAAACAACTCAGTGCTCAACTTGACATCTCTGTTGGTAGTGCTGTCACAATTGTTCACCAGTTGGGATATTCAAAGGTTTGTTCCCGCTGGGTCCCTCGTTGTCTAACCGAACACCATAAAGAGCTGCCGGCCGAAGTGGCCGTGTGGTTAAAGGCGCTGCAGTCTGGAACCGCAAGACCGCTACGGTCGCAGGTTCGAATCCTGCCTCGGGCATGGATGTTTGTGATGTCCTTAGGTTAGTTAGGTTTAACTAGTTCTAAGTTCTAGGGGACTAATGACCTCAGCAGTTGAGTCCCATAGTCCTCAGAGCCATTTGAACCATAAAGAGCAAAGGAGAACCATCTGTGCGGAATTGTTTGCTCGTCATGTGGCTGAGGGTGACAATTTCTTGTCAAAGATTGTTACAGGCGATGAAACATGGGTTCATCACTGCGAACCTGAAACAAAACGGCAATCAATGGAGTGGCGCCACACCCACTCCCCTACCAAGAAAAAGTTTAAAGCCATACCCTCAGCCGGTAAAGTCATGGTTACAGTCTTCTGGGACGCTGAAGGGGTTATTCTGTTCGATGTCCTTCCCCATGGTCAAACGATCAACTCTGAAGTGTATTGTGCTACTCTTCGGAAATCGAAGAAACGACTTCAGCGTGTTCGTAGGCACAAAAATCTGAACGAACTTCTCCTTCTTCATGACAACGCAAGACCTCACACAAGTCTTCGCACCCGAGAGGAGCTCACAAAACTTCAGTGGATTGTTCTTCCTCATGCACCCTACAGCCCCGATCTCGCACCGTCGGATTTCCATATGTTTGACCCAATGAAGGACGCAATCCGTGGGAGGCACTACGCGGATGATGAAGAAATTATTGATGCAGTACGACGTTGGCTCCGACATAGACCAGTGGAATGGTACCGTGCAGGCATACAGGCCCTCATTTCAAGGTGGCGTAAGGCCGTAGCATTGAATGGAGATTACGTTGAAAAATAGTGTTGTGTAGCTAAAAGATTGGGGAATAACCTAGTGTATTTCGATGCTGAATAAAACAACCCCTGTTTCAGAAAAAAAGGGTTGCATTACTTATTGAACTGCCCTCGTAAGTCTGAACGCTAGAAAACGGTGGCAGACCGCAGGATCGACGTTTGGTGCAGCGTTTGGTATTTGACTTTCAGCGTAAACAAACGGAAAGTACTGCGCAGAATCAGGCAGAAATGTATGTCTGCACGATTAGCAGAACAATCATTGGAAGCCGTCACATCCATGACATTTCTCGGAGTATCCGTACGGAGCGATTTAAAATGGAAGTGGCAACCAATATGCTGTTTCCTCCTACGCATACTGCAAGGAGAGGCCACGAACGTAAATTTAGAGAAATTCGAAAAATGGTTCAAACGGCTCTGAGCACTATGGAACTTCTAAGGTCATCAGTCCCCTACAACTTAGAACTACTTAAATCTAACTAACCTAAGGGCATCACACACATCCATGCCCGAGGCAGGATTCGAACCTGAGACCGTAGTGGCCGCGCGATTTCAGACTGTAGCGCCTAGAACCGCTCGACCACCCCGGCAGGCAGAGAAATTCGAGCTCAAACGGAGGCCTACTGCTGCAGTCATTTTTGAAAGGACCTTACTCCAAAACTTAAGTTTTCGGGGACCACCGAAAACACTCTGCGGGTGAGAAATTGGAATGTAACAGGACGGGCTTTCCGGTGTTTAAAGAACAGAGTAAAATGGGTATTTTGCCATTACTGCGGTTGCTAAGTTTTGCAGTTTCTTTGAAAAAAGTAAGTCTAAAGTCTTGGAATATGGTCCTTTTCTTGACGAAGTAATTCATTCGCTTGATGAAGTTACGTTTCTGGTAATGTTTTAAATTGTTTCTTTTTCTTTTTTTACGCAAACATTTTTACAGTATTGTAACTCTAATCAAAGTACATACAAACTGGTTTCACTGGTCATCATCATCGTCAGCACTCTTACGTACAGCCAATTTATTCGAAATACCTATTTTCGTGCCGAATATATAATCAAATAAACCTTGTATGTCTTATATTTTACACCTGTTAATAGCCACGAGTCCTGCGTAAGGCTTTTCAACCTTAAAAACAACCGACACTTCCGGAAATAAAAGATTCTTGGTACTTGAATTACGTTGCAACTCAGTTCTAGATGCCATTTTACATCTCACAAAAATGTTCAGAAATATCAACAATTGAACCACCGGAACCTAAACGTAACTCATAGTGGATTAGGTATTCAGTAGATGGCATGCGAAAATGATCCTCATTGGAAGGGTGCTACTGCAGCGAGTAAAGCCCTTTCAAAAATGACTCCACTGTAACGAAATCGCAAAAACACATCCACAGTGTGTGGAATAAAGCCCCTCTCATATAGAAAGATGCATATCTGTACATAAAATTGTAGTGTAATAAATATGTAATGTACTGAATCGACTGTGAGAAAGCTAAATGGCAAAGACGGTATCTGAGAGACTCTATGATAATTATATCGTTGACTCGGAATATTACTCTCTCAGTGGTTTACTCGCAACTAAGCGTAACTAGAGTTTTCTGCATTTCTGCCCAAATCCTGGGTAAAACTCCTTTAAACGATTTTATCAATACGATGGGATGAATAGTTTTCTTTTCTAGATTGAAAGTTGGAAATTGTCTATATTTAATAAGTTTTTCCTCCGTATGAAGTGTTGCATAATCTGATACACGATCCTGCATGCCACTACTATATGGGGAATCGTCAGTATGTCGATGTTCATGTACACCAGGCAAAACCATTGCAATTCTCAATACTGAGGGCCTCGATGCGGTTGTTTGGTTTTCCCGTTATCCATGCTCGAGTGAGGAGGCAAGGTATAAATCCAGGATAGTCTTTTTGTTTTCCAGTATTGGGAACAGTGGTGGAGGCACAATCATATACTCACACACACCATACAATACCATCGTTCACGAAACAAATATTTAATAGTGTTATCAGTTTGTTGACATTACACATGTATGTTAAATAATGAACGACTGTGGGTATGAGTCCATAACTGACCTTCAGTACTCCTACTAGGAGGCATGTGTAGTCTAATAAATAATGTGTAGTCTAATAAATATGTACTGTAGTGAATCGACTGTGAGAAAGCTAAGCGGCAAAGACGTTATCTGAGAGACTCTATGATAATTATATCGATGACTCGGAATATTACTCTCTCTGTGGTTTACTCGTAACTAAAGGCCCGTCCACACGCAACGATTTGTCTGCGCAAATGTCTGCGCACATCACATGTGCGCAGACAGATCGTTGCGTGTGGACAGAAGATTTGCACCAACCTGAGGTGTGTGCAAACCTGGAAGTTGGAGTTGGAGGTTTGAGCGAAACCTCTCAATTCTGTGGGTTCAAACCTCATCTGCGCAGACAAGTTGGAGCGTGTGGACAGGAGATCACCGCAAATCTGGCGCGAAACAGCTGTTAGCTCAGTCTAGTGTTTGTATTTGTGCGCACAGGGAATTAAAATGGTTGATACTCGTAAGTGTTCCCGAGACTTTGTAAGTGAATTCATTGATATACAGAAACCAGCCATGTTTGTGGAAGATTAAAAGTAAACAATATAGTGACAAAGAGACAGCAGCATACAATGCTTTAATTGAAAAATTGCGGACAGTTGACGCCTCGGCAAGCAGAGAAATGGTAATAAAAAAAATAATTTCGTTGCGAACTGGCGAAATTATTTGCGGATGGATGTCGAAACTTATAATTATCTCTTAAAGCTTGTAACCCCTCATATTACGAGAAAAAATACTTGTATGAGAAGGGCAATTTCTCCTCATGAACGGCTGGCGGTAACATTAAGATTCCTAGCAACAGGACGGAGCTACAAGGATTTGGAATTTTCATCTGCAATATCGAAACAAGCATTGAGTGAAATAATACCCAACAGATGTGAAGCTATTTACGCTTTCCTGAAGGAGGAGTTCATGAAGGCAAGTCAAGTAAATTAAGTCTGTCAGCGAATTGTTTACCGAAAAGAGTTATCCAAAGTTCAGAAATCTAGGTGGTCTGGTGTAGGAGTAGATCAAGTAGACCGGCCAACGTCATGGTATTTTGATCTGCTTGGCTTTCTTAGTGATCAAGAAACGCCAAGACCAAGCAGGAGTACAATTGAAGATGAAATTGGAGTGTCAATGTGCGAGGAAATGGAACACGAGTTAATGTAAAACAAAACTGGTTCGCCCTGCAACTCTAGCAGTAAATTAACGTGAGAAAACTGCTTTCGCTTTATCAGTCACTGTCTACACCATTTTGACCGCTTTCTCTGTTTCCTGCGGTTGGTCTGAATGTTTTTTGCAACACAAGTTGCGAACACAGACCACAACAGAACTTCTTCCATTTCTATATTTCAAAATAACTTAATTAAAGTTTGACGTTTACGGGGAGCGTAGTCGCTTTCCACTGATATTTCATTTCTACACCGACAGATGGCGGGCGAGTAGTAGATTGGGGTTTGTGTCGTGTGAACACACCACATTTGCAGCGATCTTTTGCACGTACAGACATCTGCGCCGAAGTCTGCGCAGACAGATCGTTGCGTGTGGACCGGGCTTAAGGGTAACTGGAGTTTTCTGTTCGCTTCTTTTGATGTTATGTGCAGAATTGTACAAGAGACACAATAAACCGCTATTATTTCATGAGAACAGAGGTAAGCGTCACGACCTTTATTAGTATTTTTGGAAATAATAGCAGAATTGTTTCAGATTGAATGCGACGTGTACAGGAAGAGAGGTGGACAACAGCACTCGAACCTGCAATCTCATGTCTACATCTACATCTACATCTACATCTACATGATTACTCTGCAATTCACATTTAAGTGCTTGGCAGAGGGTTCATCGAACCACAATCATACTATCTCTCTACCATTCCACTCCCGAACAGCGCGCGGGAAAAACGAACACCTAAACCTTTCTGTTCGAGCTCTGATTTCTCTTATTTTATTTTGATGATCATTCCTACCTATGTAGGTTGTGCTCAACAAAATATTTTCGCATTCGGGAGAGAAAGTTGGTGACTGAAATTTCGTAAATAGATCTCGCAGCGACGAAAAACGTCTTTGCTTTAATGACTTCCATCCCAACTCGCGTATCATATCTGCCACACTCTCTTCCCTATTACGTGATAATACAAAACGAGCTGCCCTTTTTCGCACCCTTTCGATGTCCTCCGTCAATCCCACCTGGTAAGGATCCCACACCGCCAGCAATATTTTAACAGAGGACGAACGAGTGTAGTGTAAGCTGTCTCTTAGTGGACTTGTTGCATCTTCTAAGTGTCCTGCCAATGAAACGCAACCTTTGGCTCGCCTTCCCCACAATATTATCTGTGTGGTCTTTCCAACTGAAGTTGTTCGTAATTTTAACACCCAGGTACTTAGTTGAGTTGACAGCCTTGAGAATTGTACTATTTATCGAGTAATCGAATTCCAACGGATTTCTTTTGGAACTCATGTGTATCACCTCACACGTTTCGTTATTTAGCGTCAACTGCCACCTGCCACACCATACAGCAATCTTTTCTAAATCGCTTTGCAAATAATACTGGTCTTGGGATGACCTTACTAGACGGTAAACTACAGCATCATCTGCGAACAACCTAAGAGAACTGCTCAGATTGTCACCCAGGTCATATATATAGTTCAGGAACAGCAGAGATCCCAGGACGCTTCCCTGGGGAACACCCGATATCACTTCAGTTTTACTCGACGATTTGCCATCTATTACTACGAACTGCAACCTTCCTGACAGGAAATCACGAATCCAGTCGCACAACTGAGACGATACCCCGTAGGCCCGCAGCTTGATTATAAGTCGCTTGTGAGGAACGGTGTCAAAAGCTTTCCGGAAATCTCGAAATACGGAATCAACTCTAGATCCCCTGTCGATAGCGGCCATTACTTCGTGCGAATAAAGAGAGGTGCACAAGAAGGATATTTTCTGAAACCATGCTGATTGCGTATCAATAGATCGTTCCCTTCGAGGTGATTCATGGTGTTTGAATACAGTATATGCTCCAAAACCCTACTGCAAACCGACGTCAATGATACAGGTCTGTAGTTCGATGAATTACTCCTACTACCCTTCTCAAACACTGGTGCGACCTGCGCAATGTATGAATAGCTGCTAAAAATATCCAGCCGTCTCTCCCAAGACTCTTCATACGCGCAACAAAGAGTAATTCTTTTAACAGCGCTATCAGAGACAATTTTATCACGTTGTTACGACCTTTTACTGCGAGCGTAATACATCGACAACAGGCAAACAAAAAATAGACAAACACATAAAAGAATCTACCACAAAAATCTCGTACCGCTATTAACTCAGTTCGCCTAAATTTGGGGTGAGACCAGTTTTAATAATGGTGGTATCAATTGTTCGTCCCACGAACAATTCAGAACTGAAATTGACAAAAAAGAATCTGATAGCGGTACACAAAGTATCCTCGCGGAGTATAGGTGTAGATGTGGAAATTATATTCGGGTAAGAGGGGAGAGGGAGAGAAAGTAAGAATAGTTTATGACCCCCAGAACCGAGACGCTGCTACGTTTACCAAAACATCAGAGCAGTCTAGAGCAGGTGGGCAGCAGGTGCCACCGTAGGAACTGGCGCCCAGTGACGGGCATGGGGTCGGCGGGAGGGGAAGGGGAGGGGGGGACAGGAAGCGGGCCATCAGCGCGCCGCACTCACCGCGGTCCGCTAGGGCCCCCAACAGCAGCGGCAGCAGCAGCGCCGCCAGACACCACGTCCTCACTGCGCCGCCGTCCATCGCCACTACAACACTGACCGCCGGCCGGTCTGCCGCCGCGCCGCGCCGCCCCTGACACGGACCTCGCGGGTCAAAGAGCACCTCCTCCTCTTCCTCCCGCCAGAGCACGTGATGCGCGCCGCACGCCCAAAGGCGTTACTACGTCCGCGACATACTGTGTACCACGCAAACCGTCCCACAGATAACGGCTGACAGACACTTAGTCCCTTGGAGGTAGAATAAGGGGAGATGCCGCTAGAGACTTAGCTGTACGTTGTTTTGAAGCCAGTGGGCGGGGCCTGCCGCCATCTTGGATCCCCCAAAACATTACCAGACGAGTGTTTACAATTCCTTCTTGTTCGTTATTTCTGTCGTGTGCACGCAATATTTATTTTATGTAGTAAATGTTACACTGTTTTAGTGAACAACACAGCATACGGAACGCAACTTCAACCGTTTTTCTGGTCTTAAATGCGTATTCGATACAGTAATTCGACACGAAAATATGACGCACCAGTACCGTAATTCCATTTTGTTTATACACTTCGAATAACCGAGAAGAGAAGTATGTGCTATGAAAAGCGTGCTTTCGTAATCCATTTCTATTCACTTTCATTGTGTCTGTGTCGATAATTGATAAAGCCAGAACTCCAAAAGCAATGATTAATAGTTTAGAGGCACCGATTTGTATTCGTTTCATTTTCAAGTCAAACGCAAATTTTAAATGTTCAAGTTTGCAAGAAACTTGCCTTATTTCCTTTGGTGTCCCATAGATGTATGCAGGGATGATATAAACAAGCCAGCTGTCATGTCAACAGAGTGAAAGATTCGTTAAATTACGAAGGAGAAGAACGGAATTTAAGATTGTCAGGCCCATTGTAGTTTACACATCTACTTTGTTTTTAAATTGTACCTACCAAGTGACATTCAGTGTGGCAAATAACAGCAATTTACAGGGTAACACGACAACACAGTGATTAATGTAATGATCTAAATAGCCTGGACATAGATAGGGAACTTTGCTTTAACAAATATGTAACCCTTTAAGTACTCATAGTTTAACCACTGTAACATGTGTTCCACAGATTTTACTGAAGATTTAATTAACTACATGAAGTTACACTACTTTTATATTAAATTATCGCATTTTAAAACATTAGTCCCCATTTCCAGGATATTTCTTGCCAGGACTTTTCAGTTACTTGGGAATAACCAAACAATGAAAACCAAGTGTATTGCTCACCTCCAGAGAGTTCTTGGCATTGGACTGATAGGAAATCTAAAGTCAAATCACAGAAATAAAACCATACTGTAGAACTTTACAGTGCGTCAGAATTTCAAGTACATATAAGAAAATAGCGCTTAAATAAGTCCACTTACGAATGAAATGGGATTTGTTTAAACTTTAGACAACAATCAGAACGACTAGTACACTAGTAAGCGACGCAAGCCGGTATTTTTCATTAAAACACTTCACGACTACACGGAATCAAACTACCAGAAGCGAATGTTCTGGGGTAGCTAACATGGCGGATCTTGACTTCGGTCGGCTTCAAGTTTGTGACGTCATGACAACTCCTCTTATTTTTACCTCCATGCTTAGTCCTCTTCCTGCGATTGCGCGAGTTGCCGCGCGGCCTGTCGCGCTGGACTCTCGGACGCAGATGAACCGAAACGTGACGGCCGAGTGCTTAATAACGTTTTGGACCATCTTTGGAACGCGATGGGGCAGCGATTCTGCGTGGCAGGGATTGGACAAGTTGTCGATACCTTCTTTGAAGTATATGGCACAAGACGTTCACGCACCCATATCACACAATTCTTCATCTACATTTGCATACATACTCCTCAAGCCACTGTACGGTGCGTGGCGGAGGGCGCCCTGTACCACTACTTGTTACACTACTGGCCATTAAAATTGCTACATCGAGAAGAAATGCAGATGATAAACGGGTATTCACTGGACAAATATATTATACTAGAACTGACATGTGATTACATTTTCACGCAATTTGGGTGCATAGATCCTGAGAAATCAGAACAACCACCTCTGGCCGTAATAACGGCCGTGATACTCCTTGGCATTGACTCAAACAGAGCTTGGACGGCGTGTACAGGAACAGTTGCCCATGCAGCTTCACACGATACCACAGTTCATCAAGAGTAGTGACTGGCGTATTGTGACGAGCCAGTTGCTCGGCCTCCATTGACCAGACGTGTTCAATTGGTGACAGATCTGGAGAATGTGCTGGCCAGAGCAGCAGTCGAACATTTTCTGTATCCATAAAGGCCCGTACAGGACCTGCAACATGCGGTCGTGCATTATCCTGCTGAAATGTAGGGTTTCGCAGGGATCGAATGAAAGGTAGAGCCACGGGTCGGAACACACCTAAAATGTAACGTCCACTGTTCAAAGTGCCGTCAATGCGAACAAGAGGTGACCGAGACGTGTAACCAATGGCACCCCATACTATCACGCCGGGCGATACGCCAGTATGGCGATGACGAATACACGCTTCCAATGCGCGTTCAACGCGATGTCACCAAACACGAATGCGACCATCATGATGCTGTAAACAGAACCTCGATTCATCCGAAAGACTGACGTTTTGCCATTTGTGCACCCAGGTTGGTCGTTGAGTACACCATCGCAGGCGCCTCTGTCTGTGATGCAGCGTCAAGGGTAACCGCAGCCATGGTCTCCGAGCTGATAGCAAACGTCGTCGAACTGTTGGTGCAGATGGTTGTTGTCTTGCGAACGTCTCCATCTGTTGACTCAGGGATCGAGACGTGGCTGGACGATCCGTTACATCCATGCGGATAAGATGCCTGTCATCTCGACTGCTAGTGATACGAGGCCGTTGGGATCCAGCACGGCGTTCCGTATTACCCTTCTGAACCCACCGATTCCATTTTCTGCTAACAGTCATTGGATCTCAGCCAACGCGAGCAGCAGTGTCGCGATACGATGAACCGCAATCGCGATAGGCTACAATCCGACTTTTATCAAAGTCGGACACGTGATGGTACGCATTTCTCCTCCTTACACGAGGCATCACAGCAACGTTTCACCAGGCAACGCCGGTCAACTGCTGTTTGTGTATGAGAAATCGGGTGGAAACTTTCCTCATGTCAGCACGTTGTAGGTGTCGCCACCGGCGCCAACCTTCTGTGAATGCTCTGAAAAGCTAATCATTTGCATATCACAGCTTCTTCTTCCTGTCGGTTAAATTTCGCGTCTGTAGCACGTCATCTTCGTGGTGTAGCAATTTTAACGGCCAGTAGTGTATTTCCTTTCCTGGTTTACTCGCAAATAGAGCGACGCAAAAAGGGCTGTTTGTATGCCTCCGTATGATCCCCAATTTCTCGCATCTTATCTTCGTGGACCTTAGGCGAAATGCATTTTGGTGGCAGCAGAATCGTTCTGCAGCCAGGTACCAACGCCAGTTCTCTAAATTTCGAGAGTATTATTTCTTGAAAACAACGTCGCCTCCGCTGTATACAAGAGTAATCCCAAAAGTAAGGTCTCCTATTTTTTGTAAGTACATAGACCTGTTTATTTCTACAATGTCTTACATCGGTTTACAGCTTGAACATTTAACTATTTTTCGACATAATCACCATTTCTGTAGATGCATTTTTGTAGACGCTGTGCCAGTTTTTGTATGCCCATGTCATACCAGCTCGCCGCCATGCTATTCAGAAAGTTACGAATGACTTCATTCACCTCGTCGTCGGCATATGCCAACAGATGATATGACAAACTGAATAGGAAAATCAGTTGGGACAAAATGGCCACATCCCCAGCTGTGTACACCGTAGAAGAACAGCGAGCAGTATTACGATTTTTGCAGTCGCAGGGCGTAAAACCTCGACAAATCCATAGAAAGATGTTGGAAAGATATGGAATAGGGGCATTAGTGAGGCAAGTGCGGACAAGTGGGTAAAGGCCTTTAAAAGTGGAAGTCCGTGAGTCACAGATGGGCATTACTCTGGTCATTCCAGCACGGCCACTATCGACGGGAATGTGGAATGTGCTAACGCCACGATTCGTGAGAACCAGAGTATTTCTGTAGAAAATTTAGCCAGGGAACTGAGACGCTGATACAATTATTAGTGAAATTCTCAAGTACTGTTTCTTGTGAACACGTTGAGTGTCTAGGATGCTCATTACTGAACACAAGATGATGTGTGTTCAGGCTGCCACGTCATTTCTGGCTCGATATAACGCTGAAGGACAAGAATTTCTCACAGGTACCGTCACAAAAGACGAACCCTCGGTGCATCACTATGAACCAGAAAGAAAAAGACAGCTTTCAGAATGGCGACACAGATCTTCTCCAGCCAAGAAGAAATTCACGTCTCAGTCTTCCGCCGTAAAGACCCTTTCCGGCCTCTTTTGGGATATGAATGGATCGATTTTGGAGCACTATCAGCAAAGGAATGTCACAGTGAACAGTGCCCGGTACAGCTTCATGTTGGAGAATGAGCTAAATCTAGAAGAAGACTTCTGTCTAGACTCGTCCTTCTATACGACAACGCCCCCTCCCCCCCCCCCCCACACACACCGTCGCTGCAACACTCGTTGTCATTCGGAGGTTGTGATTCCAGATCATACTGCACCCCCCATACAGCCCTGATCTCGCTCCTGCGGATTAGCACGTGATTGGACCCCTCAAGGACGCTCTCAGAGGACGACGATTTGAAAGTGATGATGAGATTTAAGAAGGGGTGCACTCTTGGCTTCGGGCACAAACTAAAACCTTTTATTTGAATGGAATAGAAAAGCTGGTGCAATGGTATGAGAAGTGTATCGAAAAGGAGGGCAGTTATGATGAAAAACTACATCTTGTTTGCATGTGTTAGAGAAATGTACGCTTCGCAAAAAATAGTTTAGCACTACGCCGCCTTGCCACACTGGCTTTCTACACTTGCACAGACAACCAGCATAGTCCGTGCAGTTGTACAAAGGCAGGATGGCATAGTGGTTATTGCATCCGCCTAATGATCAGGAGGCCTGGGTTAGACTCCCAGCCACGGTACAAATCTTTTTAATTCGTCGCTTCAGTCTGTGAACATACTTGCGCGTTGTTCGAGCCTACCGGTGACGAGTCAGGTAGCTCGGCAGTGAATTGCTTTCGTGCCTTCCTTTAATCCGACCTGATGGGGATCCCACGAGCGAGGAGTACTGAAGAATACATCGCATTTTTGTTCTAAACGCGATCTCCTTTATAGATGACGCACACTTTCTTACAAGTCTGTAAATAAACCGAAATCGACCATTCACCTTCCATACTACCATCCTTACGTGATCCGCTACGGTCACAGGTTCGAATCCTGCCTCGGGCGTGGATGTGTGTGCTGTCCTTAGGTTAGTTAGGTTTAAGTAGTTCTAAGTTCTAGGCGACTGATGACCTCAGATGTCAAGTCCCATAGTGCTCAGAGCCACTTGAACCTTACGTGCTCGTTTCATTTCATACTGCTTAGCAACATCATACGTAAAACTTAATGTACGTTACTGTGTCAATCAGCATACTACTAATTCTGTATTTGTACATTACAAGATTGCTTTTCCTACTCACCTGTATTAACGAACATTTTTCTACATCACACCAACCAGACTTTTGTCTAAGCCATGTAGTATCCTCCTGCAGTCACTCAAGTTCGACGCCTTCCCGTACATCACAGCATCATCAGCAAACAACCGCAGACTGCAGCCTACTCCGCCCGCCAGACCATTTATGAATACAGAAAATAATAGCGGTCCTACCACGCTTGCCGGCCGGTGTGGCCGAGCGGTTGTAGGCGCATCAGTCTGGAACCGCGCGACCGGTACACTCGGAGGTTCGACTCCTGCCTGTCATCAGTCCGCTAGAACTTAGAACTCCTACAACTTCTGATATTTTCTTTCATCTCACAATCTCCTGAAGGCTTTCATCATTGATATGTCATTAACTGACATTTAAATACAATACATCATAACAAGAGTGGCATGTGTGTGATAAATCTTCAGTGCGCCATTCCCTTGAAACGGCGTACTGTCATAACATGCAAGTTATAATATGTAAACAAAAATCCATTATGGCGTCCTCAAAGCTTTTCATTTGTTGACTGCTATCGAGTTTCGAGCGTGCATCGCGTTTTATGCAGTAGTGTGTAGGAAACCAAAATAAACAAACATGAATGAAGCTCTCTACACACAAGAGAACTCTCGTATGTTGTAATATGCTTTTCCTCATAAGCTTCAGCATTATATTCACAGAGCTTATATACTTCAATATTGTGTTTTATTTATGTTCTGTATATGATACAATCAATTTCGTAAATTGTAATTTAACACTGTAATTTAAAATGTTTGGTGCGTGGCATGAGTGACAACAACTCTATTTGACATTTCTCGTTTAATGTTACAACCATCGATTCTGTGTGTGGGAGACGTGGCTTTCGTATGTCGCTTCACTGCTCACACTAATTTCGCATTGCTGAGTTAGCGGATTAACATAAAGATAAAGATAAGGAACTGTGTGTAAACTTACGTAGATTGATCTGAATTTTATTACAGTGAGGTTGATCACGAGATATTTGATTTTTAATGCAGCACAGTAATGAGAATTCACAGTAGCCAACAGCAGCAGCAGCAGCAGCTGAGAAGCCAGTTTTGTGCAGAAAGGAGTAGGTGTGCACAAAAAACACGAGTCAGCATGGCGGGAGTTCCGAGTGTAGTGTCAAAATGTGTATGGGATACTTCGTCGATATGAGGAGAATTCTAGTTAATGTGAAGTTGGAACTTATGTTAGTAAGAAGTGGAACAGAGGTAATACATATAGCCAAAGTGCCAATGGAAAAGATAACAAAATTGTGCACGAGAAATTAATTTGGAAGGTCTATTGTTTCTGTAAAGAATGAAAAATGCTTGAAACTAAAAAAAAATTTTAAAAACCTTTCATCTGGGATTCAGCTGCCTTTAAATTTAAGAACATGGGAACAGTTTGAATATCCTCTACTTCCAAACTCATCAGTTATGGAACATTAAGACATCAGTTCAGTTAGAGACACGTCTATTTATCAACCTCACATTTAAAACCAATGCGAAAGCGAACCTCAAACGCGATTAAATTGAATTTGACAGTTGTAGTTTAACAAACACTCGAGTATACTTAAATACTGAATTTAAACCACGTAAAAACTTACAGCAAGACTGGTATTTGTCCAGTAATGTGTACAGCCTGCTTTTTGATACGTGTGCTAGGTTTATTCCTGCATCTTGTGAGAGCAAACAGAGAGAGGGATGTCTGCTCCGTCCAAAGGAATTTGAGGAGTCAGCTACAATTGTCGATATAGATTGCTCCAAAAGAATGAGTATGTAAAGGGCACCGTTATTGACGTTCGTATTGCATCTGAAGCCTATGAAATCTTCCCAGAAAACACAGCAGCATTCGCAATAATACTACATGATTGGATCATCAACTACAGCCCACTTTCTGGAATTGTGCAAAGATCTGTGTAAGTTAATAGATGTATCACAACAACTAAACCATTTAATGATGACATCTCTAACTGCTAACATAGTAATTGATGGGCAAGGCTTTCCTGATGAACAACATTTCGTATTTCAAGCTGTCGCATTTCTCATCTTCATGAACGATGGAGGAGTTATCACAACATTTTTAACAATCGAAGCTCCAAGTAAACCTTTCGGAGCCATCAACTGCCTCAAAATGCGTCGAAATGAGTCATGGTGGAGTCGGTATTGTCACAGCATGAGCAGGGAAGAAAACGGAATGATTTCTGAATATCTAGCGACATTACTGTGAAAATTTGAACATTGTGACATTACAGCCTTTATCACTGTAAAAGTTTTTTTTTCTGTATTCGCGTCAGTATGTGCGAACTTTTAACATATATCAATGAATGTTGTAACCAGATATCTTTGCCGCGCTCCTGAAAAGCGCAGAATATCACGATAGCTATAAACTGTTATACGCTGCTATCGATCAGTAAAAAAAAACGATGCACCTATGTTTCAAAAAATAACAATTGACAATTTTTACTTCTGCAGGGAGCCGCGACGCTCTCTTGCTGTTCTTCTGTGAGTGTGTTGCGAGTCGGACGCAAAAGTATTGTGCTCCATACTGATATAATCATTTTTTTTGTAAATTTAAGAGTTTAAGTGATTAAAAATATATGTAGCCACAAACAAGCGAGAATGTGTATCACGAAAATTCGCTCCACCGCCACAATGGGTGGCCATGTTAATGTAAGTTTCCGTTTCATAATATAATACTTAAAGCCTTGAAGTTTATTTAATTTCATAGAAAATCTCTCAACCTTATTTTCATTAATTATACTTGTGATAATCTTTTCTGTTTAAAAGATTTATGCAGCTTATGATCCAGCGTGTGTTCTGTCGGAACAGGAGGCTGTCGTGACGACATCGTTATAGTATTTATTCCAAGTTCTTTCAGTTCCGTTTATATGTTCGTACAAATCCAATTAGTTGGTCCCTTAGGTTTCTTTCATGTAACTTCCGTCTGTTTTCTCCGCGCGATCTTCCTCCAAAACAAAAATTTCTGTTCATTTTTTAGTAATTTTCGATATTGCGAATGAGAAAAGACAGCCGCCTCCTGCTCCGAACGGAACACCACGGCTTTTCTAACGTCGGAGAGTACTGCACGAATTTTCCGCTAAAAGGTAATAGAATTTCTTAAAGCTGGATCAATTACACATGTTGCTGCTGTTCTCCGACAAATCTGGTGTGATTAATAGTAATTTATTCTGTCACGACAAAAAGAACCAATTTTATTTTTACCAAAGCAACAAAGCTTTCAATTAAATTACTAGAAAAAAAAAATGATACCAGAACATAAAGGCTCAGTTGTTTATGTGAAAGACAGTGATAAATGTTTATGGATACAGCATATTTACAAGAACGCCTCTGTTACCGATCTACAAAAATATGAGTGTCCTCCATTGCATTACCTTAGGCTGAAGGATTGGCGTGTAAGATCGTTAAAATCCCGAGATGGTTGGAGGGCCATGTCCATAATGCTGCAAATATTCTCAACTGGGAAGAAATCCAGTGATCTTGGTGGCAAAGATAGGGTTTGGCAGACACGAAGATAAACAGTAGAAACACTCGCCATATATGCTCGGACAGTACCTTCCCGAAACATAAGTCCAGGAAACCTTGCCATGAAGAGTAAGACAACTGGGTGTAGAATATTGTCGATGCACCGCTGTGCTGTAAGACACACAAAGAGGTCCTGCTATGGAAAGAAAATGCAACCCAGGCCATCATTCCTGGCTGTCAGTCTGCATGGCAGGTGACAGTCAAGTTGGTATCCCACCACTATCTCGGACGTCTCCAGACGCATCCTAGCTGGTCATCAGAGCTCATTTTGGAATGGGTCACAGAAGACAATTCTACTCCACTCAGATATATTAAAGGCGAAAGACTTGCCTGAAGACCCCTCAGACAATGGTGGAATACCAACTAGACTGTCTCCTGTTGTGCAGCCCTATACCCACGAGCGATGGTGTGGGGTGCCATTTCTTTTCATAGCAGGACCTCTTTGGTTTCTGCAGCATCCTTACACCAGAGTGGTACGTCTCCAACATTCTAGGGCCCGTTTTGTTGCCCTTCATAGCAAGTCATCTTGGGTTTGCATTTCAGCAAGGTAATGCCTGCTCACATATGGTGAGAGTTCCTACTGCCTGTCTTCATGCTTACGAAACCCTATTTTGGCCAGCAAGGTAGCCATAGCTCTCCTGAACTGAGAATATTTGAAACGTGCCCTCCAACTATTTCAGAATTTTGATGGTCTGATGTACCAACTGGTCAGAATGTGGCATAACATTCCCCAGGAGGACATCCAACAACTCTCTCAATTTGTCCGCAGCTCGTGGTCTAGTGGTCGCGTTCTCGCCTCCCGAGCACGGGGCCTCGGGTTCGATTTCCGGCGGGGTCAGGGATTTTCACCTGCCTCGTGATGACTGGGTGTTTGTGTTGTCTTCATCATTTCATCATCATTCATGCACGTGGCAAGATTGGACTGAGAAAAGATTGGGAATTTGTAAGGGCGCTGAAAACCGTGCAGTTGAGCGCCCCACAATCCAAACATCATCATCATCATCTATCAATTTATGCAACGCTGAATAGCTGATTAGTAAGGGACAGTGATGGACCACCACATTACCAACTTTCTCAATTTTTGAAGCTCTTTCTCTTGAATAAATCATGCAATTTTTCTGAAATTGTGTTCATTTGTTTGGCTGTACATGTACATCACATCCACCGATTCCCATTCCATTCGGATAATTTCTCCGTTGTGCATCGTGTTTTTTATCTTAGTGTGTGTTGCTACAGATAATATAAAAGTACTATTTAATTGCATTACAAAATAAAATACTTAATCTCTCTTCTTATTTCTCTTCTTATTTCACAAACACTCTCCTGGCCTATGGAGCTGTGATGATCCGTATCCACTCCTGGTGAAAGCCACCGTCATGCTGCCTTGATTTTACCCCCACCAGCTCTCCAGCACTCCTCACTATGCCTCGACCGGACACCACAAGTTAGGGTGACTCCAGCAGGTCAGTCGACTGAGTGAAACTAGACCTGCTGGAGTCAGTAGACTAACAGCATCGACAGGCGAACTTACAGGGGGACAGTGAATAAGCAATTACCAACATCATCATCATGAAGGAGCCAAATAGTAGCAGAACCATCCAATCCAACGATTTGGGAATTGTCTCTGCAACTTATTTCTAGCCATCAGCCAAAAATGTGCCGGACACCCATCGTGTTGATACAACATTTTCTTCCTTGTTCCCAGAGGTATTTCTTCCAATAACAGACCTAATGAATTTGGATAGATGTGGTGTACTTCCTACCATTAAGACTTCCTTCGATGAAATAGGGGCCTACAATTCTGTCCTGCAGAATCCCATACCATCATTCTCCGACCACAGTTTTTGGTGTGCAGCTTGCTGCAGCCAATATGGATTTTCAGTTGCCCAATAATGCATGTTATGCAAATTAACATTTCCATGGTTCGTGAATGTAGCCTCGTCAGTAAATAAAATCAAATTAATAAATGTGTCATCCCTCTGAATCTGAAGTTATGCCCATCGGCAGAATTCAATGCGACGCATGCAATCTGTACCAGTTAATTCTTGGTGGAGACTGATATACTAAGGATTATATTTAAGCGAACAACACTGCTCTGGCTCATGCCAGATTCCCTTGTGATTTGATGCTAACTAACACAAGGATCTCGAATTTCCGTTTCCTCATTAGTAATTCGTTAAAACTGAAGAAAGCTCCAGGCTGTTGGAATCCATACCAGATTCTATACTGAATTTGCGGCTGAGTTAGCTATAATCTATCGTGAATACCTTGAACAAAAAACCGTGCCCAGTGCTTAGAACAAAGCATACGTCACACCCGTTTACAAGAAGGTAGTGATCCAATAACCTTGACATAGATTTATTGTAAACTCTTAAAACGCATTCTGAGCTCGAACATAATGAGTTATCTTGTACAGAATGACCTCCTTCGCGCCAGTAAGTATGGATTCCTAAGACATTGACTATCCGAAGCCCAATTTACTCTTCCCATACATGAATAGTGAAAGCTTTGCATCATGGCAGTCAGGTATATGCAGTATTTCCTGATTTTCGAAAAGCATTTGACTCAATGCCACATATACGATTATTGTCAAAAGTATGAGAATATGGGGTATCAAGCGAAATTTACAACAGTATTGAGGATTTTTTGGTAATATGGGTGCAGCATGTTACCTTGGATATAGAGTCGTCGATAGAGTAGAAGTAACTTCACTTGTGCCCCAGGGGCCGGCCGGAGTGGCCGAACGGTTCTAGGCGCTTCAGTCTGGAACCGCGCGACAGCTACGGTCGCAGTTTCGAATCCTACCTCGGGCGTGGATGTATGTGATGTCTTTAGGTTAGCAAGGTTTAAGTAGTTCCAAGTTCTAGGGGACTGATGACCTCAGATGTTAAGTCGCACAATGTTCAGAGCCACTTTGTGCCCCAGGGATTTGTGTTCAGAATCTTGCTGTTCATGTTGTAAATTAATGGCCTTGCAGACAAGGTTAATAGTAACCTCAGACTTTTTGCCCATGATCTGCTGTCTGGAAGAAGCTTCACAAATATTGCCAGATCTTGATAAGATTTCAAAGTGGTGCAGAGACTGGCAACTTGCTTTAAATGTTCAAAAATATAAAGTTGTGCATTTCAAAAAAACAAAGAACGCAGTATCTTATGACTATAAATCAATGAGCCACATCTGGAAACGGCCAAATCATAAAATACCTGGGTGTAACATATTGTAGGGATGTGGAATGATGGCATAGGCTCAGTCATGGGTGAAGCAAGTGGTAGACTTTGGTTTATTGGTAGAATACTGAGGAAATGCAGTCAGTCTACAAAAGAGATTGCTTGCACATAACTCGTGTGATCCGTTCTATAATATTGCTATGTATGTGGGACCTGTACTAAATAGAACTAACACGGGATTTGAGCATGTACAGAGAAGAGCAGCACGAAAGGCCACAGATTTGTTTTATCCATGGGGTAGTGTCATAGAGATACAGAAGAAACTAAACTGCAGATTTTTGAAGACATCTACTATCATAAACTATCACGAGAAAGCCCACTTACAGAGTTTCAAGAACTGGATTTAAATGGTGGCACTAGAAATATACTACAAGCCCCTAAAAACCGCTCACAGAAGGATCGTGAGGAGAAGCTAAATTAATTTCAGCAGCATAGACACATTTAAATAATCATTCTCCTCGTTCTCCATACGTAATGGACGGGAAGAAACACTAATAACTGGTACAATGGAACGTACGCTCTGCCATGGACTTCACAGTGATTTTGCAGAGTACAGATGTGGATGTAGAAGCAAACTAAATGCATTCCGGTACTGGTGCAGGAACGTTCCCATTGTTTTCTATCGTTCCTTCAGTTACTTTCAAGTGCATAGGAAGTTCATTTTTCTGACAGTGAATTGTAATTTTTTGCACATATTTCACACAACATACTTCACACAAACAGCATACTTTTATCATTAAGGAAGCTTACTGTTAAGTACTTTTCGCAATAAATACATAAATAATTAGTATGAAGCTCGCAGGTTCTCACTTTCAGAGAAAGAAAGGGCAGTGATATTTTCCAAAATTGTGATTAATGTACCAACAGAAGACATAAAGAGTTGTCGCTTTAATAATTCTTGTGTAAGAATAAATACCACAGTCCCAACGATACTCAGTATTTACAGTCTTCTTACGGTTTCAGAAGAGTGTTATGGTAATACGTACTCTATTTATTATTCTGGTGTAAAAACCAAATAACTGCAACGACTATGTCAGATGCAATCTTCGTTCTACGGGAGGCCCACCTTCTTGCCCAGACTCGATACGATTACGAAATTCGAAGTACATCACCAAACGCGAAACTGGGCACGTACATGTCATAGTGACGTCGCGGAGAGTGTAACACCGAAAATGCAGATAAAGAACCTTCTGCACCATTCACAATTTTTCGCCCTTTAACATCCGTTAATAACTTGTACAGTACTTCTAATTCTGATTCTGTAGGCTTTGTTACAAAAACTATATTTAATATGTGAGGGATGTAATAGTGAATTTATTTGTGAATGTATACAATTTATTGTAATTATAATGTAAATATTGTAAATTGCTGGGTAATAGCCAATTGGACTTTCTTTAAATGTATCGATAGCAACGACGAGATGGCAGTAGCTGCGCCGTTGTTTATCTTTGCATATAGGAGAGGCTACATCTACATCTACATTTACATGATTACTCTGCAATTCACATTTAAGTGCTTGGCAGAGGCTTCATCGAACTACAATCATACTCTCTCTCTACCATTCCACTCCCGAACAGCGCGCGGGAAAAACGAACAACTAAACCTTTCTGTTCGAGCTCTGATTTCTCTTATTTTATTTTGATGATCATTCCTACCTATGTAGGTTGGGCTCAACAAAATATTTTCGCATTCGGAAGAGAAAGTTGGTGACTGAAATTTCGTAAATAGATCTCGTAGCGACGAAAAACGTCTTTGCTTTAATGACTTCCATCCCAACTCGCGTATCATATCTGCCACACTCTCTCCCCTATTACATGATAATACAAAAAGAGCTGCACTTTTTGCACCCTTTCGATGTCCTCCGTCAATCCCACCTAGTAAGGATCCCACACCGCGCAGCAATATTCTAACAGAGGACGAACGAGTGTAGTGTAAGCTGTCTCTTTAGTGGACTTGTTGCATCTTCTAAGTGTCCTGCCAATGAAACGCAACCTTTGGCTCGCCTTCCCCACAATATTATCTGTGTGGTCTTTCCAACTGAAGTTGTTCGTAATTTTAACACCCAGGTACTTAGTTGAATTGACAGCCTTGAGAATTGTACTATTTATCGAGTAATCGAATTCCAACGGATTTCTTTTGGAACTCATGTGGATCACCTCACACTTTTCGTTATTTAGCGTCGGTACTTAGTTGAATTGACAGCCTTGAGAATTGTACTATTTATCGAGTAATCGAATTCCAACGGATTTCTTTTGGAACTCATGTGGATCACCTCACACTTTTCGTTATTTAGCGTCAACTGCCACCTGCCACACCATACAGCAATATTTTCTAAATCGCTTTGCAACTGATACTGGTCTTGGGATGACCTTACTAGACGGTAAATTACAGCATAATCTGCAAACAACCTAAGAGAACTGCTCAGATTGTCACCCAGGTCATTTATAGAGATCAGGAACAGCAGAGGTCCCAGGAAGCTTCCCTGGGGAACACCTGATATCACTTCAGTTTTACTCGATGATTTGCCGTCTATTACTACGAACTGCGACCTTCCTGACAGGAAATCACGAATCCAGTCGCACAACTGAGACGATACCCCATAGGCCCGCAGCTTGATTAGAAGTCGCTTGTGAGGAACAGTGTCGAAAGCTTTCCGGAAATCTAGAAATACGGAATCAACTTGAGATCCCCTGTCGATAGCGACCATTACTTCGTGCGAATAAAGAGCTAGCTGCGTTGCACAAGAACGATGTTTTCTGAAACCATGCTGATTGCGTATCAATAGATCGTTCCCTTCGAGGTGATTCATGGTGTTTGAATACAGTATATGCTCCAAAACCCTACTGCAAACCGACGTCAATGATACAAGTCTGTAGTTCGATGTATTACTCCTACTACCCTTCTTAAACACTGGTGCGACCTGCGCAATTTTACAATTTGTAGGTACAGATCCATCGGTGAGCGAGCGGTTGTATATGATTGCTAAGTAGGGAGCTATTGTATCAGCGTAATCTGAAAGGAACCTAATCGATATACAGTATGGAACTGAAGACTTGCCCGTATCAAGCGATTTGAGTTGCTTCGCAACCCCTAACTTCTAAGAAACTCATGCTAGCAGCTGTTCGTGTTTCAAATTCTGGAATATTCCATTCGTCTTCCCTGGTGAAGGAATTTCTCTGTCGCGCTGCGAGGAGAGAGGAAACAGAGCAGCTTGGGTCATGAAAGAGTGCGGGAGCGTTTATTGGGCGCTCCCGCAGACGTCGTGTGCAGCTATGATCGCGCCAGTGCAGGCACCTAATTCTTTAGCGCGCCAGTATTGAGAACACGGTAGGAGTCAACAGGCGCAGATATAATACTCCGCCCGCCACGCAGTTTAAACAGTTGCTCCTTGAGCGGCTACGTCGTCCAGTGGAACAACGTATCCAACAAGCACTACAGGTTGAAAAGAGAGGAGACATGTCGCCTTCGGAATTTTGGCGCCACCAGCAAAGGTCAGTCGACGACACCGAGTTGCCAGATACGACACTGCAACGTGTATGGAGCGTACAGTTGCCAGAGACAGTTGGAACGGCTTTCCGACGCACACGATATTTCCTCCTTGCTCTCACTAGCCGACAGGGTCTATGCCTCGTTAGATGCAGGGCATACGTCGTCTGTGACTTTCGAACGCAGCAGTACAGACGTTCAGGAAGCTGCAGCAATACAAAGACGCCAACAAACGGACGTTACTCACCAATTGGACGAGCTACGAAATCACATTGACGACTTGCGACGACAGATATCGACGATGCTGGGAGGCAAAGCAGCCGCATACAAGAAGAGCAAGGAAGATGGCGACGTATGTAAGGAACGTATCTGCTCGTACCACCGTCGCTTCGGAAACAAGGTGTCGCGATGCACATCACCTTCCACTCACCCAAATGGCGACAGCGGCTGGCGATGGGCGACGCCGGTTGCGATTTAGACCACCAGCGCCTACCACTGAGAGGTGGGGGCGTTGACAGGAAACTACTGGTGAGTAAAGTTTCTTCTTTGCCTTCGTTGTCCCACCGACTTTTTGTCATAGCCGTTAAATCCGTTCGCGCTTATCTAATCAACTCAGGATCTGGCGTCAGTACATTGCCTGTTAGAAGTCGCGATTTGAAGCTTCCTCCATCTCAATCAAAGCTCAGAGCAGCAAATCAGACGTCAATACCGACTTATGGAAAATGCCAGATAGATGTAGATCTCGGTTGCCAAGATCGTTTACCTTGGACTTCTGTGATCGCAGATGTGTCAGACGCAATATTGGGTGTGGATTTCTTGTTTCATTACGCAGTTAAAGTAGATGTTGGCCCGCCGAGCATCTGCCGGGGTAAACACAGCATTAGAGGCACTCTAGGACGAGGTTCTCTGCCTACTTTCGATGACAGACAGGAAGTGACGCCACACGTATCAAACTGTTAATCCGTGCCGTGTGCGCAGGCAGTTAAGCACAACACGGTCCAACACATCAGGACTACACCCGCTCAACCAGTATCTCAGCGCCCGCGGCGCTTATCTCCTGATCGTTTCGCTGCAGCGAAGGCAGAATTCGAAGAACTCTTACGCTCGGGAGTCGTCCATAGATCCGACAGCCAGTGGTCATCACCATTTCATCTAGTAAAGAAGAAAGACGGTACATGGACACCATATGGAGACTACCGAGCCTTCATTACCCGTACTATTCCCGATCGCTATCCTATACCACATATTAAGGATTTTACGCAAGCGCTGGCAGGCGCGACCATTTTTAGTGTCATTGATTGCCAGAAAGCATATCACCAGATACCGGTAGCTCCTGCTGATATACCGAAGACGGCTGTCACGACACCATTCGGCTTATTCAAATACCTCGGTATGCCGTTTAGTTTGAAAAATACGGCACAAATTTGGCAACAATTTGTCGACGAAGTACTAAGAGGTTTACCGTACGGCTTCGCATTACCTCGATGATATCCTGGTCTTTTCGACATCCGACAAATTGCACGAAGAGCATTTAAAGACCAACGCATTGATGTATATGGCATTTCGGTCAAGGAATCAAAGTGTTTACTTCGGCGACGTCAGGTGCCATTCTTGAGATACTCAGTGACAGCAGCCGGTATCAGTTCACTGCAAAATAAACTTGCCATTATGGAAGAGATGGCTCGCCCCGTTGATTATCATCAACTACGCCGGTTCCTTGGAGCAGTTAATTTCTACAGACAACTTATGCCTAATGCGGCGGCCATCCAGGCACCATTGACGTCAGCACTAGCCGGCAAGGATGCAGTGGGCAAACGACCTTTGCAGTGGACACCAGAGATGTTGATGGCAATCGATAAGGCATGTCTACATCAGGCAATCACGTTGGCACACCCGGTTCCTCGGGCGCAACTGTCAACTGTTGTGGATGCTAGCCAGCAAGCCATCGGCGCAGCTCTCACATTTCCGGCCACAAGTGGAAGCCACGCCATTCACGGTTTTCACAGACAACAAGCCGATTACCTTCGCCTTCAGTGGGAACAAGGATGGCTGCTCACCAAGACAATTTAGACACGAATTCATCGCCCAATTCACGACAGACCTACAGCATATAAAAGGAGCTGAGAACGTCGCAGCGGATTTCCTGTCTCGGTTGGAATCAAACTCTCAGGCTATTGACTACAAGAAGCTAGCCGCTGCGCAAGAGACACCACTAACTCGCCGAATTCCGTTGCGACAGTACATCCGGCTTACGTCTACGGCAAATACACTACGGACCATTAAAATTGCTACACCACGAAGATGACGTGCTACAGACGCGAAATTTAACCGACAGGAAGAAGATGCTGTCATATGCAAATGATTGGCTTTTCATAGCATTCACACAAGGTTGGCGCCTTTGGCGACACCTACAACGTGCTGACATGAGGAAAGTTTCCAACCGATTTCTCATACACAATCAGCAGTTGACCGGCGTTGCCTGGTGAAACGTTGTTGTGATGCCTCGTGTAAGAAGGAGAAATGCGTACCATCACGTTTCCGACTTTGATAAAGGTCGGATTGTAGCCTATGTCGATTGCGGTTTATCGTATCGCGACATTGCTGCTCGCGTTGGTCGAGATCCAATGACTGTTAGTAGAATATATAATCGGTGGGTTCAGGAGGGTAATACGGAACGCCGTGCTGGATCCCAACGGCCTCGTATCACTAGCAGTCGAGATGACAGGCATCTTATCCGCATGGCTGTAACGGATTGTGCACCCACGTCTCGGTCACTGAGTCAACAGATGGGGACGTTTGCAAGACAACAACCATTTGCACCAACAGTTCGACGACGTTTGCAGCAGCATGGACTATCAGCTCGGAGACAATGGCTGTGGTTACCCTTGACGCTGCATCACAGACAAGAGTGCCTGCGATGGTGTACTCAACGACCAACCTGGGTGCACGAATAGCAAAACGTCATTTTTTCGGATGAATGCAGGTTCTGTTTACAGCATCATGACGGTCGCATCCGTGTTTGGCGACATCGCGCTGAACGCACATTGGAAGAGTGTATTCGTCATCGCCATACTGGCGTATCGCCCGGCGTGATGGTATGGGGTGCCATTGGTTACACGTCTCGGTCACCTCTTGTTCGCATTGACGGCACTTTCAACAGTGGGCGTTACATTTCAGATGTGTTACGACCCGTGGCCCTACCCTTCATTCGATCCCTGCGAAACCCTACATTTCAGCAGGATAATGCACGACCGAATGTTGCAGGTCCTGTACGGGCCTTTCTGGATACAGAAAATGTTCGACTGCTGCCCTGGCCAGCACATTTTCCAGATCTCTCACCAACTGAAAACGTCTGGACACTGGTGGCCGAGCAGCTGGCTCGTCACAATACGCCAGTCACTACTCTTGATGAACTGTGGTATCGTGTTGAGGCTGCATGGGCAGCTGTACCTGTACACGCCATCCAAGCTCTGTCTGACTCAATGCCCAGTCGTATCGAGGCCGTTATTACGGCCAGAAGTGGTTGTTGAGGGTAGTGATTTCTCAGGATCCATCCACCCAAAGTGCGTGTAAATGTAATCACATGTCAGTTCTAGTATAATATATTTGTCCAATGAATACCCGTTTATCATCTGCCTTACTTCTTGGTGTAGCAATTTTAATGGCCAGTAGTATGCAACCTGCTGTGAACGTTTGCGAGTTTGGTGCGATGTGACAGGGGGAAAATCGAGACCTTTTTGTACCTAAGAAATTGCGACGGCAATTATTTGACCGCATCCATGGGTCGGCTCATCCGGGAATAAACGGCAACGTCAAACTGATGACGGACGGATTTGTTGGCCCAACATAAAGAGTGACTGCCGTAGCTGGGCAAAAACGTGCTTAGATTGTCAGAGGTCCAAGGTTGGACGACACGTGGACAGAGCGATAGACCTCCTACTTACGGCGCAACATTTCACACATGTGCGCCTGGACACCGTGGGACCTATTGGCGTCGGAAGGATACCGTTACCTCCTCACTGCAGCGGACTGCTTCACCAGATAGGCAGAGGAGGTTCCATCATCGGACATTTTCGCGGAAACGGTGGCACGGGTATTTCTTTCGTCATGGATCGCACGTTTCTGCTGCCCTTTACATGCCACCACATATCAGGGGCGTCAGTTCGAATCAGAATTAGCCAACCTTTGCAGTTTCCTACCGTCGTCTTACCACAGCTTACCACCCAACAAGCAATAGAATGGTAGAACGCTGGCACAGAACGTTAACAGCCGCTTTAATGTGCCACGCGCAGTCTTGGTCGTCAGTATTGCCACTGGCTTTGTTGGGCCTTCATACAGCATACGCAGATTTAGGGGCATCCACTGCAGAATTGGTCTATAGCGAACCCTTAAGACTGCCCGCAGAATTCTTCACCGATCAAACTGGGGCACGACAGACCTAATTGCTTTATCTACTACAAACGGTGCACAAGCATGTGGCCAGACATCGCCCATCCACTGTCTCGAGACATGGGGCGGTAACTACGTTCGAGCACAAAGAATTTACACATGTGATGATACGGACAGATGCTGTCAACTCACCGCTGCACCCCTCATATTCTGGGCCCTACAGAGCTCTCTCCCGGCAAGAACATATTATACATATAGATCAAAATTGAAATACCCAAGCGGTATCGTTGGAACGTATCAAACCTGGGGGGTGGGGAGGTGCGGTGTGTGGGGGGGGGGGGGGGGGTTGGCTGTGCGGGAGTCGCCAGAGGAGCATCTGTGAATGCACAATGAAACGCAACATTATTCTGTGGCGACGAGCGCACGGAAAATCTGCTTTACTCTTTGATTTTTATTAGTAGCTTTGTATTGACTTATGTTTTACAGTTGATTGGTGTTCGAGCTTTAGTAAATAAAAAGTTATTTCTTGACTACTACGTTGTATCTCTTCAGCGGACAGAGATAAGCTGTAGTTGACCAAAAATGTATAATTCGAAACATCTACACAGATGATTTAAAATTACCACCAGCGACAAAAACCGTACACAATATCTGCCTCTAAATAACACATTCATTTATTTCTATATACGATTATGAGGCTTCGCCACAGAACATAACCGATTTTTATTAGCTACGATAAAATATCAACGACTAAAATATGACGTTGTAGCCGCTCGCTATTATCCGAAATAACTGGATTAGTAGATTCGTGTGGAACCCAAAAACCAAATCATTATTATTACTGTGATAAACGCTAAACTATGACAATAAGCAAATTACAAACAATGGCGCTGAACTTTTCAGCCATCCCAACTATCGTCTCTGGGCTATTGTCACTGTTATACGTCGCCACAGTAGCCTCCACCACACTCTTCACTCTTTTCGAATGTGGGGCACGCAGGTATAACTGTGTGGCGACTCTCTGGAGAATGTGGCTGCTGTTTCTTCTCTTCCGACTGCAAAAATCTTCTTCTGGAGCCCTGGCGCCTGAAATCTCTGGACACGTAGGATAGAACACTTCTCTGCGCTGTTCTGTTGCTGATCGAGGTGTCTTCTCTGGTGTTCCCGTGGCTGCGGTTGACTGGGTGCCGAAGCGTGTGGAGAGTAGGGGCGCCGAATTGCGACTTTTCTTCCTGCCCGCGTTCTGTATTCCACCTGGACTGCGTGTTCAAATGCCTGCTCGTCCTTCTCCTTCTGACAAGCCTGTGAACTACTTTTCTCCTCGCTCATAAAGACCACTGTATTGTCTGGCGTTAATGTCTCTCCACCGTGTCGCTTGTTTGTGGTTTCGAGTGCTGTAGGCTGCACTGTGTCCTGCACCTGTGCCACATACGCTGGTTTTAATCTCTCAGTAGATACTGTCGTGGCCTTTCCTTTGTGCTTTATGACAAAAGTATGTGTCTCACGCTTCAAGACTCAATGTATGGTCCCACATATGGCGGGCACAATGATGGTTTGAGTGCATCTACTCGAAATCATAAAAAATGGTTCAAATGGCTCTGAGCACTATGGGATTTAACTTCTCAGGTCATCAGTCCCCTAGAACTTAGAACTACTTAAACCTAAGGACATCACACACATCCATACCCGAGGCAGTCGAGATCGCACATGTGAACTTCGATGAACATCTTTATGAATAAATACAGGTTTTGTGCCCTGACGCAGAGGAACCTATGGACGAAGTTTTTGTATTGAAGGTTGTAATTTTTGCGAGAAGTCTTGTGACACGCTAGCTGAAGGTCTCACTGTATTTCGTTGCTCTATTAAATCGGCGGGAATACGAATTTGCTGGCCAAGAACCAACTGACTTGGTACTGGGCCGATATCTGTTTTAACGGCTGTTCGTAAAACAAGCAACACTACCAGCAAAGCTTCGGTCCATTTCTCCTGGTGACGCAGGAGTGCAGCTTTAAGAGTTCTGTGGAGCCTTACCACAATGCCATTCTGGTAGGATGATAGCTTGTAGCCCGTAAATGGAAAATTCCACATAATCTCGTATGCTCTGAAAAAATTTATACTCAAACTAACGTCCCCGGTCGGTTGTCATCATGCTTGAGACTCCAAATCCTAGCCGCCGTTTCTGCCTAGATGTCCGTAATCGGTACAGCTTCTATCCAACGTGTAGAGTGGTCAAATGGTTCAAATGGCTCTGAGCACTATGGGACTTAACATCTATGGTCATCAGTCCCCTAGAACTTAGAACTACTTAAACCTAGCTAACCTAAGGACATCACACAACACCCAGTCATCACGAGGCAGAGAAAATCCCTGACCCCGCCGGGAATCGAACCCGTGTGTGGGAAGCGAGAACACTACCGCTCGACCACGAGCTGCGGACGTGGAGTGGTCAATCATTGTAAACAGATACCTATATCCTACCGGCAAGAGTAATGGTCCCACGGGGGCCTTATACCTTCTGTTGTTACCTCGTACCACTGAAATTTGCTCTTCCTTTTTTCTGCTGTACGTTTGTCAGGGTTTAAAAGGAAGTCAAATTTTTGTAAACGATCGAACAATTGTCGTAAATGTCTCTTGTGTGTTTCCTCGTCTCGTGAAAACACCAAAATATCATCAATATAGGCGAAACAAAAGTTTAATCCACGGAAGACCTCATCTATGAATAGCTGCCATGTTTGCGCAGCATTTCATAACCCAAATGGCATAAGTTGAAATTCAGATAGCCTGAAGGGTGTTATAACTGCTGTTTTTGGAATATCACAGGTGTTGACAGATGTGAAAATTACCGAACAATCAGTTTAATAAGCCACAGCTGCAAAATACTAACACGAATACTTTGCAGACGAATGGAAAAACTAGTAGAAGCCGACCTCGGGGAAGATCAGTTTGGATTCCGTAGAAATACTGGAACACGTGAGGCAATACTGACCTTACGACTTATCTTAGAAGAAAGATTAAGGAAAGGCAAACCTACGTTTCTAGCATTTGTAGACTTAGAGAAAGCTTTTGACAATGTTGACTGGAATACTCTCTTTCAAATTCTAAAGGTGGCAGGGGTAAAATACAGGGAGCGAAAGGCTATTTACAATTTGTACAGAAACCAGATGGCAGTTATAAGAGTCGAGGGACATGAAAGGGAAGCAGTGGTTGGGAAGGGAGTAAGACAGGGTTGTAGCCTCTCCCCGATGTTATTCAATCTGTATATTGAGCAAGCAGTAAAGGAAACAAAAGAAAAATTCGGAGTAGGTACTAAAATCCATGGAGAAGAAATAAAAACTTTGAGGTTCGCTGATGACATTGTAATTCTGTCAGAGACAGCAAAGGACTTGGAAGAGCAATTGAACGGAATGGATGGTGTCTTGAAGGGAGGATATAAGATGAACATCAACATAAGCAAAACGAGGATAATGGAATGTAGTCGAATTAAGTCGGGTGATGTTGAGGGTATTAGATTAGGAAATGAGACACTTGAAGTAGTAAAGGAGTTTTGCTATTTGGGGAGCAAAATAACTGATGATGGTCGAAGTAGAGAGGATATAAAATGTAGACTGGCAATGGCAAGGAAAGCGTTTCTGAAGAAGAGAAATTTGTTAACATCGAGTATAGATTTAAGTGTCAGGAAGTCATTTCTGAAAGTATTTGTATGGAGTGTAGCCATGTATGGAAGTGAAATCTGGACGGTAAATAGTTTGGACAAGAAGAGAATAGAAGCTTTCGAAATGTGGTGCTACAGAAGAATGCTGAAGATTAGATGGGTAGATCACATAACTAATGAGGAAGTATTGAATAGGATTGGGGAGAAGAGAAGTTTGTGGCACAACTTGACCAGAAGAAGGGATCGGTTGATAGGACATGTTCTGAGGCATCAAGGGATCACCAATTTAGTATTGGAGGGCAGTGTGGAGGGTAAAAATCGTAGGGGGAGACCAAGAGATGAATACACTAAGCAGATTCAGAAGGATGTAGGTTGCAGTAGGTACTGGGAGATGAAGAAGCTTGCACAGGATAGAGTAGCATGGAGAGCTGCATCAAACCAGTCTCAGGACTGAAGACCACAACAACAACAACAGGGAGCCATTGGGATCTGGGTGCACACCTTATAACAGACTATGGCACTGAATACTGTTACCCCCTACAAAATACCCGTAAAGTTCCGAATGTTTGGGATTGCTTAACAGCCTGGTACTATCCTGACGTTTAACGTCCTGAAATCACCACAAAGTCTACAGATACCAACTTTCCTACTCACCAGATGTAGAGGTGATGCCCACAGGCTGTCCAAACGACGTACAATTCCCGTGTCTAACCATGTATTGAAGTGTTGTTTGGCCGCTGCCTACTTCTCTGGTGCTGGGATGGCAGGCCCGGGCGTAGACCAGCGAACCAGGTACAGTTCTGATATAGGGCGTCGTTGAATGCTGACTCTGCTTCCTTCGTGTCGTCAGGGAGATCGTGCATTATCTGTCGAAATGGGCGATCATCCATAGCTGCGATTGTTGTTGTTTGAAATCCCACCAGTTTGATGGCAGGAATCGTGTGATAAATTGCTAGTAATTAGTTGTTGATTATGTATATGAGTTAGTAACTTGAAATGTTCTAGGATGTCCGTCCCCAAGATGGGATGGGAGACTGCAGCCACGACGAAATTCCATGTTCCCTGAGTCTCTGGACTGACGTTCGAGTTGCTCCGAACATCCGTATCGTTGACTCATTTGCTGCTTTCAGTGTAAACATTTGCTTGGGTTGCATCATTGGAATGCACTGTTGTGGCAGATTGCTAATATCTGATCCGCTTTCGACAAAAATAAGCCTATCTTTGTTTTTACTGATTTGTTGATTAGCAGTTCGCGCCACAGTCACGTTGTGTTGCTCCTATCTCTTGATGAGGCTTGTGGGGCGATAAAATCGTTGCTGGCGGTCGATAATGCCCCTTATTAGCTGGCTCAAAATGGCTCTGAGCACTATACGACTTAACTTCTGAGGTCATCAGTCGCCTATAACTTAGAACTAATTAAACCTAACTAACCTAAGGACATCACACACATCCATGCCCGAGGCAGGATTCGAACCTGCGACCGTAGCGGTCGCCCGGCTCCAGACTGTAGTGCCTAGAACCGCACGGCCACTCCGGCCGGCCCTTATCAGCTGCCCTTGGCATTTGGGTACCTGTGAACCAAACTTGCTGTTATACCAGCAACACACTAACAAACTTTCCTTTCTCGAATGTGGCCTGTGGTCGTAACGTTGAGTGAACCATGTCTACTATGGAAGCCGACCAACGGTGAGCCGCGCGGGATTAGCCGAGCGGTCTGGGCGCTGCAGTCACGGACTGTGCGGCTGGTCCCGGCGGAGGTTCGATTCCTCCCTCGGGCATGGGTGTGTGTGTTTGTCCTTAGGATAATTTAGGTTAAGTAGTGTGTAAGCTTAGGGACTGATGACCTTAGCAGTTAAGTCCCATAAGATTTCACACACATTCGGACATCTTTGGACTAGCGATGAGTTCATCTTCCAGTATCGTAAAGCGGCGCTGCAGGCCTCTTAAGGCACCACACAGCTCGTCTCTACACGCGCGGCTTCCACCTACATCTCTTCTACGCTGTTGTCTTGAGGTCTGTCCTCCGATTCCCCTTAACTGCGGCACATTTCCTTGATATTGTGGTCCCTGGTGAGAAATGGGAAATCACGTCCGCTTTGTCCCCCAATTCTGATGGTGACACGCTATCGACTACTGACCGTACTAATCCGATATTTTTCGAGAACGGTTGAGCCAAATAGTACGTGATGTTTCGTCCGAAAATAGACTAAGCTAGCTACCATAGGGCAAAGCGTGGCAGTGCTCGCCCCCCCCCCCCCCACCCCCCAAGCTCAAGGGGCTCCCCGACCTCCACGAACGACGTTCGAGAAAGTTATATAATATCTAATTTGTATCAAGAATTTTCGACTTTTAATTTTTTGGACCCTGGCCAGCAAACTTCGAATGGCACGAAATGAAATTACAAATTTTGTAAACCCTCGTCGCCAGTTCAAAGGCTTCGTCGCTACTGCTGCGGAGGCCGAGGTACCACTGTTATTACAGTAGGCCGAGTTTGAGAGTTTGTGAAACGGCTCCTGGTGCAGTACACCGCTAAGACAAACTCTCCCTGCCACTACTACACAGCTATGCCTCAGGGCCAGCTAACAGGGTCGGAGAACGAAGACACTGCAGCACTCCAATAAATTAGCAACCAAGTCACACAAATGAGTTAAAAGGTTTACTTATCTGTGTGGCTAGTTGAAGTCTGCAACACTGCATGTAATGTAACACAAAAAGGCCCTCAACGGCTAAGTGCAAATAATCGTAGGTAAACTTCAGAGTACAAAGCAAAAGAAATTTACAACAACTGTGTGTTCACTTTTAATACATCACTAAACGTCTTCCCTGTCTAAGTCAGCCATTAACGAGTATCTATAAACAAGTGGGTGAGAGCTGCTCCTCTATCTTTCGAGTGGTCTTCTGTCCGTTGTTGTCCAGTCATTGGCGGATTGCACTCGGCCAGCAGTTCGACGAGGCGAAATCGATATCTTCATCCTCAACGCCGCCCGTGGCGCTGGTAGAATCCCGGAAGTGTCAAGTCTCTACGGCTCTGGCACCAGCTCGCATCTTTGCGTCTGTGGTGCTTTTGTCGTGGCTGTGACTGGTTCGGACAACACAGCAACAAAAATTTCTCCAACCTCCAGAACAAAGATATAACAAGGTGTACTGCTTGTGCGCTAAGACCTTGACCCTGCCGCCGTTCAGGTCTTGTCGGTTGAAGTCGGAGCTACCGTGGCTGCCAATATTTGCAAACTAACAGTGAGTGGCACTGAATCACTAGCAGTGTGTTTGACAATACAGTGTGTGACCACATTTGAATATGAAATCTCTACAATGTATTATTACGCAACACTGTTGCTGCCGGGCGTTATTTCGGATGTCAAAAACAATAGGTATTGCGCGCGAAATTGCAGCCCTGCAAAGTACCGATTTTATCTCGTCTGCCAAGGCCTTGCTTGCTCCGCACCATCCCAGAATTCTCCTGAGCAGCGAACGGCTACGTTATAGTGGACAAGCAATGATACGGTATTAAGAGTGGTAACTCACCTGTTTGGGATTTCCACTAAGCTAATGATCCTTAACCATAGATACCAATAAAGTGTTGTAACCAACTGCACACTGAATTTCATAAAACAAGAAGAGTAAATGTGGGTCTTGGTTTTGGATGATTGTGTATTGTTTTAGTGATCGCCTCATCATCATCGTAGCAAATAACACCTCCATTGTTGACCTGTATACAACATGCGATGAAAAGTATCCGGACACCCTAAAAAATATACGTTTTTCATATTAGGTGCATTATGCTGCCACCTACTGCCAGGTACTCTATATCAACGATCTCGATAGTCATCATGAGAGAGCAGAATGGGACGCTCCGTGGAACGGGACTTCGGACGTGGTCAGGTGATTGGGTGTCACTTGTGTCATACGTCTGTGCGCGAGATTTCCACACTCCTAACATCCCTACGTCCACTGTTTCCGATGTGATAGTGGAGTAGAAACATGTAGGGACACGTACAGCACAAAAGCGTCCAGGCCGACCTCATCTGTTGACTCACAGAGACCGCCTATGGTCGCAGTGTGTAATCGGCAGACATCTATCCAGACCATCATACAGGAATTCCAAACTGCATCAGGATCCACTGCAAGTACTATGACAGTTAGGCGGGAGGTAAGAAAACTTGGATTTCATGTATGGTATACGGGTAATCGGGAGTGGAAGCAGTTATCAGAGAGAATTAAAGAACACAGTTTACAGAGTGGCCATACGGAAGCACGTGCTGTGTACAGACTTTGGGAAAAGAATGATACTATCGAAAATGAAATTCGTAGATCCTTCATTTGCTTCTTGCAAGGTTGTATGATGTCAAACTTACTCTCGCAAAAAGTTCATTGGCTTTCAGAGGACATTAAGAGAATTAAATCAGGAAGGAGGATACCATGATAATATTCTGTCCCTTGTAGAGCTTGTCGACAGGTATGACCACAATGTGCGGCAAGTTTTAGATATGCCCAAATATAATCATTTTCACTTCAGAGAACTTTTTTAGCAGTTTTTTTATCATTTATTTCTTCAGTTGCTTACATTCGAAAACATTTTTAAAATCACGCCTTTTTGCTTTTAGAATCTACAAGGCATCGCCGTTTTTCGCCATCAAAGTGGACTCTACACAGGATACGTCGAAGGTAGATCAGCTAAGCATTATTCTGAGATACGCAGTAATAACCACGTCGAAAAATGGACAACCAATCGACACAGAGTTAAAAAAAATATTCCTAGGCTTTTAGGCAGTTATCAGACAAGGCGCAGCAGATTAAGTCAAGCAGATTATTTTTTACTGATAAAAATATTGATTTAAAAAAGTATGTGGATCAAGGTTATGATGGAGTGACTGTGACGAGTGGTGTTTATAATGGTGTAGAAAAACAGATTAAGAATATTAAGCCAAATGCTGATTATGTACATTGCGCCAGTCATAATTCGAAAGCATTGCAGCATTAAAACAAAAATGCCAAATTTCGAGTTCGCATTCCTTTGTGAATTAATGCACCAAATATTGAATGACATCAATTATGCAACCAAAATGTTATAAAGACGCGATATCTGTTTGAACGAGGCAAGCAGAGCTTTAGCAGATATTAAAACAAGATTGATGTTTTATAGAAATGATTTAGAATCAAATATTTAATTTTCTAACATCTTCATTTTTGGTCACTGTAGATGAAGCAACTTTATTGCTAAAATGTGATCAATTCCGAAGTAAATATTTTGATGCAATAGTCCCTAATATTTCACTTCAATTTATTAATACTTATCACCTTGTTCTACCTAAATTGACTCCGGCATGGACTGTTCCCAAATATGTGAGAAACTTATAACTAAATATGCAGTGCTAGGATGCGACATGGCGGAAGTGCTTACCGCAGGTTTATTATTTTATACAATACCTGTCACTTCTGTAACAGCTGAAAGATCATTCAGAAAACTAATAATAATCAAAACTTATTTGAGGAATAATAAGGGTCAAGCTCGACTTCGACATGTGGCACTCATAGCAGCCGAAAACAAGGCCGCATCAAATCTAGATTTAACGGTACTTACTGATGAATGTGCAGAAACTGAAGCCAGAAAAAGAATGTAAAGTAACTTGTTAAAATAAACTGTCTACTTCCTTTTATTGCGTAGCTATGTTATTAATTACAATCTACTATAGCCACGAAAACATGGCCCTACCTTCTGTCTACATCTACATCTACATACATACTCCGCAATCCACCATACCCTGCGTGGCGGAGGGTACCTCGTACCACAACTAGCATCTTCTCTCCCTGTTCCACTCCCAAACAGAAGGAGGGAAAAATGACTGCCTATACGCCTCTGTACGAGTCCTAATCTCTCTTATCTTATCTTTGCGTTCTTTACACGAAATATAAGTTGGCGGCAGTAAAATTGTACTGCAGTCAGCCCAAATGCTGGTTCTCAAAATTTCTTGAGTAGCTATTCACGAAAAGAACGCCTCCTTTCCTCCAGAGACTCCCACCCGAGTTCCTGAAGCATTTCCGTAACACCCGCGTGATGATAAAACCTACCAGTAACAAATCTAGCAGCCCGCCTCTGAATTGCTTCTATGTCCTCCCTCACTCCGACCTGATAGGGATCCCAAACGCTCGAGCAGTACTCAAGAATAGGTCGTACTAGTGTTTTATAAGCGGTCTCCTTTACAGATGAACCACATTTTCCCAAAATTCTACCAATGAACCGAAGACGACTATCCGCCTTCCCCACAACTGCCATTACATGCTTGTCCCACTACTTGTCGCTCTGCAATGTTACGCCCAAATATTTAATCGACGTGACTGTGTCAAGCGCTACACTATTAATGGAGTATTCAAACATTACAGGATTCTTTTTCCTATTCATCTGCATTAATTTACATTTATCTATATTTAGAGGTAGGTGCCATTCTTTACACCAATCACAAATCCTGTCCAAGTCATCATGTATCCTCCTACAGTCACTCTACGACGACACCTTCCCGTACACCACAGCATCTTCAGCAAACAGCCGCACATTGCTATCCACCCTATCCAAAAGATCATTTATGTAGATAGAAAACAACAGCGGACCTACCACGCTTCCCTGGGGCACTCCAGATGATACCCTCACCTCCGATGAACAATCACCATCGAGGACACTTGCCGATCGGAAATCGTAATTCTAAACAAAATCGTGTTGATCGGTACTTTAGTGAGAGTGAGTTGCTGACACTGATAATAGCGTGCCTCCTCACACCTCCTTGCCACCGCCGACGTACAAGCCCTAAAGACTTGACTGTTCCCTATGTGCTCCGCGGATGTTTTCGTGGCTTTTCACTAGCTTCTACCCGCGACCTCGTTCCGTAGTATGACCCAACATTGAAAATTATCCTACGCGATCATTTTATGGGTATGAAAGTATCCTATGTCCTACCCAAGCAGTATACTATCCATGCGCAAAATTTCATCCAAATCTAGCCAGCCGTTTTTGAGTGAAAACGTAAGAAACAACCACATTTATAATACTCTTAGGAAGTACGATTAAATGGTATCTGCTGTGTGTGTTATGCATTATAATTTACTTAGTAGTAAATAAGTTTGTCTTATTATGCCATGCAGTGGGAAGTAAGTAGCTGTTTCTGAAGTAGTTTTGCTTCTGTAAAGTGTTTAGTTTAGTTTATATGGGCCCCAATTTCATTTTTTCCCCAGGGCCCTTGTTTACGTAGCTGCGCCACTGCAATGTCCTGCTATGTTGCGTAAATGACGCAGAACGGAGAACGATCTCCATTGCTTTCTCAAACAAAACACGCTGCATGCGTTGTTGCTTGGGCAATACTAAGCGTTTTAGGATATCTCATTGAAGGCTTGATACGATTGCTCATGAACTGGCTTCATGATGAGTTCTTGTGCTACCTTTGCTAGCTCTTGGTCCATATTCCCGAAAATACGGCTTAGTTTGTCACTGTCGCTGTTCACATTATATTGCTGGAAAATGTTCTCGGTTTTTATAAACAACTCTTTCGGTAATGTGGTCCAAAATTTCGGCAAACGTGATGTTGTAGTTGTACTTCCGGTTGCTGTAGCGGAATCGTTCATTTGTACGCTCGTATCTTCCCGTTGATCTACCATCGTTGTGCTACACTGCTTTTTATTTGTGATTTCCACTGTATTCTTTTCCGTTCGGGGACACCAATGTAGCCGCTAACTATTATCCGACGCACTTGCGTCGACTCCAAAAACCAATTCTTTATTATTACGCTGATGAACACTAAACTATGACAACCAGTAAATTACAAAGATAAACAACGGCGGTGAACTTCTTAGCCGTCACAACTATCGACTCCGGACTACTGTCACTATAATACACAAATCACTGCTGTAATACGTCGCCACAATGTCATTGGTCAAAGGCGACGAGTTGTATCCCATTCTTCAGTTGCCCCGAGTAACCTTACTGTGTTTTTCACGAAACGTTCAAGAATATAACTGACGTAATATGTAATGATGACACTCGCTCCACTCCCGAATTTGTGGCAGGGAAAAAACGTATATTTAACGGTAAATTTATTTCTGGTAGGGCGGCAATGCTAGTTGTCGGTGGTTGCTAGGCAACGTGAACCCGCAAACAGAACGCTGTTCTGTGAGCGAAGTCAATGTTTTGGTAGATATCTTGTGAATGTTGTTATTGCTACAACGCCAGTAACGTGCGTGTTACACATTTTAGATTTTAATTGGTGAAGAGTCATAAATCATGAATTCTGTAAATACACATCATGGCATACCAAACGGTCGGCCCAGTGTTGGAATATCAAATTCGGCGCGAGTGTCAAGCGTCGCCAGAAGTGGTGTGGGGAGACAGAGAAAAGGTATGATTGATTGAAAATCTGTTTAACTGCATTTTAATTCTGTTAAGAATTTTGATTTTGCAGTGATTAACCACTTGGTAGGAAGGACGTAAGAGTTTGTTCTTCCACGTTTTGTTCTCACCAGTTTTCATGTTATAGTTCCAGATTGCCCGTTAATTGAAAGTCGTAATTGGTTGATACATCTACATTACGCACGAAAGGAATTCGGGATATGTAAAATATTAATCCAAGAAGAACTCGAGAAGAGCAAAGGATTCTCTGAATTCGCAAACTATATGCAGGTATCAACAAACAGTTATCTTCATAGTTGTAGATTTTGCAGATCGAGATTATCGTATACACATTAAAAATGTTCTGTGCAGAATATTCAATTTTACGTACTTATAATAACATGACAAACATGAATTAAAAATGTATTTACGCCTTGTAGGGTTTAATACTGAGGCATGAAGGAAGAATCCAAGATTCCCTAGAGTATTTTCAAACATGTCATGCCATTAATCCCATGAACGTAGACAACATCAAGCAGGTTGCAAGATCTCTGTAAGTAATATTTTGAAGGATTTGAATGAGATAACTCTTTTTAATTCTAAGATTTCATTTCATATTATCTACTACAAATTAATTACTTACTTGCCTTCGTACATAATGTTGTGTTACTTACTGCATGTATTGAATGCTACATTATTAACAGAAAATAGTCCATTTTCAAATGTGTAATTATTTATTTTCAATTAGCCCACACATTTATTTATCCCACACATTTATTTATCCAGGTATCATCGTACAATGATATACGATTTATAAATTATAGAGTGCAGCAATCAGTCATCCTTTTTTATGTTTTATTATGCAAATCCAGATTTCGGCTAGTAGCTGGCCATTCTCAATGCACTATTTTCTAACCTCAATGCATGTACGTCCCTGTTGTTCGGGTGTCAGTCTAAAAAAGGACACCTGATTGCTGCACTCTGTAATTTATAAGTCACATAACAGTCGCTGAGTGCACCCACTTTCTGAATGGAAGGTAACCTGATATTAGATTTGTAACCAAAATACAATTAGATTAGATTACATTCAGTTTTCATTCCATAGACCTTTATGAGATAATTCTCGTGGGTGTGGAACAAGTCAGAAAGTATAAAAAACATAAAACATTTGAATATAATACTGACTACCCTGATCATTTGTCAGGTGATGGTCAAAATAGGTAAATACATTACAGTAAACTGGATCTTCTTTAATAAACTGTCAGAATGAAATGTAATTATGCACTTTTAATAAATTTATCATACACGAAATATGTAATTATTACTGTTGTGATCCAATACTGTCAAAACTGAAATGTAACAGACTTTTTACTGAAGCTGGTCTAACACTCCCTGTTAAGATATTCATCTATTGAGTAGTAGGGGAGGATATGAAGTTCCTTGAACAGGTGTTTACATGATGTTCTTGAATTTGCACCACAAATGAGTCTTATTACATGCTAAAAGCTTTTGCTCGGTTTGTCAGGTTACCCCAGGATATGCCCCTGTTTGATAGAATAGAATGAAAATAAATTGCCAAAAAAAGTACATATACACCGGATATAGGGGCCTAAGTATGCTTTTATGAGGAAAGGAGAGATAGTCAGCTGTGACTCTGATGAAGGAACCATCCTTGCACTTGTCTGAAATGATTTTGGACTTAAATCAGGATGACTAGGCTGACAGAGCAAGGTACTTTCTCCAGAATATGAGGTCAAGGTATTAACAGCTGCACTGCCTCATTCGGTTGGTCCCTTTTGTAGAAAGTACTTTCATATAAACACTGTTTGCCCTTCATCACTGCAGACATCAAAAACGTCTGCTGATGATTTCAGACCCATGAACTTGCTGCGCTGTGCCCCTGCACTAACTCCAGTCCATAGGGAAAACTGATTCCAGGCTCGTAAACATGCCACTACACTATTCCCCATACATGTCTTCATATGCTCACCTCAGACTGACATCCCCCTCCACGATGAGTGTGATGCTGGACTTGGGACAATGACAAGACAATACTATCATGCATTATAGATCTTTTCACATGATTGTATTGCAATAGTGTTACAGTATCATAATGTGATAAGGAGGTTTGTTAACCCTCCGTTATTAACCACTATTCTGAATCATATAAGTAATCTTCTTGCTAAAACATTACATACAAAGAACGCTTTAGCTGCCTTTTTAAACAGGTGTATCTTAGTATCTTTTCATCTGCTTGGACATTTTATTATACAGCTTTATTCCATGATAGAATTTACCATTTTGAGATTTTTGTTTGTTTTTCCTTGGTAATTGTAAGTCCAGACTGGCTCTTGTTCCATGAGTACTCTTAATGAAATACTTAGCAATATTTTCTCTAACATGCGTAACAGATTGGAAGATGTACTCACATGGCACAGTATGTGTACTAGTACCCACGTTTTTAAACAGGTCTTTACAATGGGTCCGTCCACTACTTCTAGTTATTATGTTGTTATTCTTTTGGCCCTTTTCTGCAGTTTAAAAACTGTATCCATCTTTTGTGTCTTCGATCCCCAGAAAAGAATCCCATAGCCAAGATTTTAGAGTACGAAAGTATGCTACCACAAAACATTTGCTGTTAAAAACTGAACATGCTGGTGACTTTTTTTTTCTACCCTCTTCGTGTGTTTGTCCCATGTTAATTGACAATCAGTATTCATCCCTCAAATTTTTTGTTACGCTATCAGTAAATTTATTAACCATGCGCAACAGAAGTGTGTTCTCTCTATAATTCTGAAGTGCATACTGTTTTTTTTTATGTTCACTGTCAGTTTATTACACACTAACCAATCGTAAACATCCATGAAGGTTTCATTTTCTTTCTTTCATAGCAGTTGAATGACTATAATGTTGTTGTCACCAGGAGAGAGAACTTGTCCTTAATTATAGGTTATGGGGAGTTACTAAGAGATTATGGAAGTTAACATTTTACAATTTGAAGCTTTAAAAAGTTGGAAAAGGTACTGTGTACATTTCACTCACCTGTGCTACTAAAATGTTTTATAGATTGTAATGGTTTCCTTCCTGTGTACATAGTAAACTTGTCTGTGAATTATTTTGTCTCCATATCTTCCTAAGTGATGAGAAAAAATTTTCATTGTGCACATGTCTGCTTAGGAATAAAACTGCTTTCAGATCAAATCACATCGCAAGTTCAAGGCATTCATGTGTAAGCTTTTGTGGTTTTTCTAATCAGGTGATATCACAAGATACACAGTTCACCTATTTATCCATACTAAATAATACACAGGAGTAAATTATTAGAGACTGATGAAATATTTGATGATTTTGTGAAATTTTGTGTGTTCGGCGGTTTTATTTGTTTATTTGTCTTTTTACAATTTAAGTACATTATTTACGTGGTGTTTGCTGCTTAGGATTTCTTTAACTTAGTTTTTTGTCAAAAAGGCAAGGAATTATAATTTTTTGGTTCCTTCGGCAACTATTAACTTTCTGAAAAGACAAGCCTGATACAAATGATAATGCAAAATTAAACAGTGCAAATGATATTTGGAGTGAAAGTGGGGTAAAAATGAAAGTAAAAGATGATTGCAGTAATAGGGTACTGCAAAAGTAGGCCTAAGTACTGTAGCAAATTCAGATACTTATATTGGGAAGCACCAGAGTGTTAATACAGCGGATGGCAGAGTAACAAAACAATTTACAGCTGGACTAGGAAGGGCACCCTCCAAATTTGCCATGTGGTTACTGACAGCCTCTTCTCAAGCTTGACAGCTATGTGCTGGGAAAGTTTTTTATATATATTCAAAACAGAGTTGAAACCAATACACTACCCTATGTTTATGTGTTTCTTGTCTGACTTATTTTACTAAAGATTTATGACCACTGGATGTGTGAACTCTTTCTACTTTTTGCACATTGTTTTCCAAGTAAGAGTGGAAGTGCTTGTACTATATTCCTCTTATGCCTCGTGATCCTACCTTGTTTAGTAATATTTTATGCTCAACTGTATGAGAAGCCTTGAACAAGTCAAGGACTATGCTTGTAACACAGCCATTCTTATCAAGAGCTTCAAGTACCAGTTTTGTGAAATCTGTAGTGGCCAGCAGGTGTATTTCACCACTTTCGAAACCACACTGTGCTTTGTTTAAAAAGTTGTTTTTGTTCATGCAACTATTTAGTCTTTCCTTAATGACTGATTCAGTTATTGCTGTGAATACAACCATAGTGAAACTGGCCTGTATTTTCAATACCCTCAGCATTATCTTTGTTTAGTAAGGGCACTACTCGTAGGCACACTGGAGAAATACCCGACTAAAGGGCTCATTTTTTATGTTTGTTACTGGGGATTTTATGCTGTCTATGCACAACTTCAGAACAGAGAGTGAAACCCCATCTACGCCTGCTTACTTCTTATTTTTTAATTTCTGCAGTGACTTCCTGGTTTTAAGCTCTATTGTGGCCTGATCATCTTTTGTGAAATCCTTGCACATAGGCCACCATTTTCTGTCACATGATTCAGCCCAGCACTTGACTTGAAATGGCTGGTGATAGGATACTCCTCCCATAACTTCTCCTGTGCCATCACTGGTACCTACCAGCAGTGCTCTCTTCTTCCGTACTGTGTTACCCTGATTGATGCTTTTGTGGTTTTACTAATTTGGTGATGGTTATTTTGAGTAGTATCTGCTTCCTCATCCTTCCTATTGGTGTGCAGAGTCTGCTGTACATTTTCTTCTCCTACACCATCTTGAAGTTCCTCTCCGCTCAACTCCGACAGATGGAATGTGTTGCTAGTAGACACAACAAAATTGTCAGACTGTGTCCTCCTCCTGTTAGCCTTCCTACCACCTGCCAGCATGTCTTTTATTTCTTCCTTTCTTGTTGCTTCATCATTTACAACTCTGACAATATTTCAGGGACATAGTCTGCTGTACATTTTCTTCTCCTACACCATCTTGAAGTTCCTCTCCGCTCAACTCCGACAGATGGAATGTGTTGCTAGTAGACACAACAAAATTGTCAGACTGTGTCCTCCTCCTGTTAGCCTTCCTACCACCTGCCAGCATGTCTTTTATTTCTTCCTTTCTTGTTGCTTCATCATTTACATCATTTACAACTCTGACAATATTTCAGGGACATATTTTTTCAGACATTCAGTTTCATTATTCTTTTGTTCCAAATCTCCTCACATGAAGACATCAAACCCGGTGTTACTGTATTTCTTCTGTCTCATTAACTGTATTTTTTATAATGTGATCTCAAGCCGAGATGATACCACCAGGATGATGACAGTAACTTGTCTTGAATGCCAGAGATTAACAACTATTAAAACAGTTTGTATAAATTAAATATTCTGTCAAATCTTAATTTTTGTGTCATAGGTAACCCACAGAAACTTGCCATGTGTAAAGTGAAATTCATTTTCCTACTTTTTGTGTGAGACCATTTTTGGAGATCGAATGACACATTTTTGATGTCATATTGGAGAGTAATGTTGCATTCCCAAATCCTCTGTGACCTTCTTTCCACCATCATCAATATCTGTCTTCCCACTTCTATCTTATCCCCACCCTCCATATTTACCAGCACTTGAGATACCACCCTCGAATAAGGGAGAAATGGAGTTCGAATCCTCAACTGGCTACCTGGATTGAAGATTTTGTGCTTTTGCTAATTTGCTGATGGGTATTTTGAGCAGGGCTCTGTGAATTCACTTCCTCGTCCTTCTCCAATACAAACTTGGGCACCAAATTTAATGGCCATGTTGTTGATGCAGTGTGAAACAGTATAGTCTTCTCCTTTCTTCTCTGCATATTTGTTTTTCCCTCTCTTGTTTTGAACATAGATTTCCCTGTGTCCTCTAGGGCTGATGTAAATATTCTGCCACTCATTTCTATCAGAAAACAAGCTTGAGAAAACTTGCACTACAATAGTTGAATCTGTTGTAAATGACCCAGCATACAAAGAGGTAATCAACAGTTTGGGAAAAAAAAAGAAAAAAAAAAAAGAAAAAACGGAAAACCACAAAGCAGCAGGAACAGGTGGAATACCAAGGAAATGCTGAAATATGATGATCATAAAATTCATGAGAAATTATTTCATCTCATTCTTAAAATTTGGCAAGATGAAAAAATACCTGATGATTGGAAGGAATCAATCATTGTCCTTGTACACAAAAAAGCAGATAAACATAATTGCAGGAATGTCCCTATTAGTCATAGCTTACAAAGTACTGTCAGATGTAATGTAGCAAAGACTCGTCGCCTATACCAAGGATGTAATAGGTGACTCCCAGAATGGTTTTTGGAAAAATAGATCAAAATAGAAAGCATATTATACATCAAACTTGACAATGGGAATATAACAAGAGCATCTGTTCGTTGTGTGTTCATAACTTTCAGATAGCATACAATTCACTGCACAGAGAAATGGTATGGGAAATCATGGCAGAATATACACTCCTGGAAATTGAAATAAGAACACCGTGAATTCATTGTCCCAGGAAGGGGAAACTTTATTGACACATTCCTGGGGTCAGATACATCACATGATCACACTGACAGAACCACAGGCACATAGACACAGGCAACAGAGCATGCACAATGTCGGCACTAGTACAGTGTATATCTACCTTTCGCAGCAATGCAGGCTGCTATTCTCCCATGGAGACGATCGTAGAGATGCTGGATGTAGTCCTGTGGAACGGCTTGCCATGCCATTTCCACCTGGCGCCTCAGTTGGACCAGCGTTCGTGCTGGACGTGCAGACCGCGTGAGACGACGCTTCATCCAGTCCCAAACATGCTCAATGGGCGACAGATCCGGAGATCATGCTGGCCAGGGTAGTTGACTTACACCTTCTAGAGCACGTTGGGTGGCACGGGATACATGCGGACGTGCATTGTCCTGTTGGAACAGCAAGTTCCCTTGCCGGTCTAGGAATGGTAGAACGATGGGTTCGATGACGGTTTGGATGTACCGTGCACTATTCAGTGTCCCCTCGACGATCACCAGTGGTGTACGGCCAGTGTAGGAGATCGCTCCCCACGCCATGATGCCAGGTGTTGCTCCTGTGTGCCTCGGTCGTATGCAGTCCTGATTGTGGCGCTCACCTGCACGACGCCAAACACGCATACGACCATCATTGGCAGCAAGGCAGAAGCGACTCTCGTCGCTGAAGACGACACGTCTCCATTCGTCCCTCCATTCACGCCTGTCGCGACACCACTGGAGGCGGGCTGCACGATGTTGGGGCGTGAGCGGAAGACGGCCTAACGGTGTGCGGGACCGTAGCCCAGCTTCATGGAGACGGTTGCGAATGGTCCTCGCCGATACCCCAGGAGCAACAGTGTCCCTAATTTGCTGGGAAGTGGCGGTGCGGTCCCCTACGGCACTGCGTAGGATCGTACGGTCTTGGCGTGCATCCGTGCGTCGCTGCGGTCCGGTCCCAGGTCGACGGGCACGTGCACCTTCCGCCGACCACTGGCGACAACATCGATGTACTGTGGAGACCTCACGCCCCACGTGTTGAGCAATTCGGCGGTACGTCCACCCGGCCTCCCGCATGCCCACTATACGCCCTTGCTCAAAGTCCGTCAACTGCACATACGGTTCACGTCCACACTGTCGCGGCATGCTACCAGTGTTAAAGACTGCGATGGAGCTCCGTATGCCACGGCAAACTGGCTGACACTGACGGCGGCGGTGCACAAATGCTGCGCAGCTAGCGCCATTCGACGGCCAACACCGCGGTTCCTGGTGTGTCCGCTGTGCCGTGCGTGTGATCATTGCTTGTACAGCCCTCTCGCAGTGTCCGGAGCAAGTATGGTGGGTCTGACACACAGGTGTCAATGTGTTCTTTTTTCCATTTCCAGGAGTGTAGAATCCCCAAGAAACTCATCATCTTAGTCCAAGTGTGTATGGAGAAGGCAGTAAGCTGGGTGACACACTGTGACTCCAGTTGTTTTGAGAACAAAACTGGGCTGAAGCAAGGTGATGCTTTAACCCTGTTTATCTTCAAAAATGTCATAGGAATTGTGGTAAGAGAAACCAAATGAGCAACAAATGAAAACATCACAGATAAACACCCAAATATACTGATGTATTCAGATGAGATAATTTTAAGAGGAAATAACAGTGGTGAAACTGACACACTGTTCAAGAAGCTAAATAATACTGCCCTGAAAGTAGATTTAAAAACTAATGAAGAAAAAACAGAATACAAGATCCAGAGTGAAATTTTCACTGTGCACTGATATGAAATTTCCTGTCAGATTAAAACTGTGTGCCAGAGTGAAACTTGAACTCACGACTTGAGCCTTTTGTGGACAGGTGCTGTACCAATTGAGCTATCCAAGGATGTCTCATGACCTGTCATCACAACTTTACTTCTGCAAATACCTCATCTGCTACCTGAATCCAAACTTCACAGAAACTCTCCTCTTCGCAGATATCACACTAACAATTTTAAAGAATCTGGCTGTGATTTCAGTCACAACTAGAAGTTGTAAGTCTATGAAGTTTGGAATGTAAGAGTTGGGGTACTGTCAGAAATAGAGCTGTGAGGATGGGTTGTGAGATATGCTTGGGTAGCTCAGTCAGTAAACAATTGTCCGCAAAAGGCAAAGGTTCCACTTTGAGTTCAGTCCAGCACACAGTTTTAGTCTTCCAGGAAGTTTCAGAACACAAGATCATACAAGGGGAAAATATGACTGCAGGACAGTGTGATAACCTTTGCATAGAAAACTACACTTTCAAGAACACTCCCAACTTCAAACACCTTAGTGTAATTATAAGTGATTGCAATAGAAGACAAGTTGAACACCAAACCAGACTACAGACTGCAAAGTTTACTTTTCCCTCCAATAACTTCTATCCTCCAAACTCTGGACCAGGAAAATCAAGCTGGAACTTTACAACACCATCACCTGGCCAGCACTGCAATACAGATCCAAAGCACAGGGCATGACCAAAAGCAAGGAGCACCAGCTCTCAGTCTTTGAAAATATAGTGTTCCAAAAATTTTTGGGCCGCATTTGACTAAGCAACATGAAGATGGGTTTGGAGATTCAACAAAGAAATAATTAAGCTAGTCAACCAACCGATGGTAGTGAAAATCTCCAAAGCAAGATGACATTTGCAAAGGGCAGGCCATGTTGTCAGAATGGAGAAAGGCAGAATAGTGTGTCAGATATATGTTATAAGGTGGAAGCTGAAGACCCCCTGGAAGACCAAGAAGCAGATGGCGAGATGAGGTGACTGCAGAATGCTGGGTTTCACTGAGTGGGAGGAGGTGGCATAAGAACTGGAGGCAGATTGTGACAACAGTGCAGGATCATCGCGTCCCAAAGAAACAAACAAAGTGAGTGTTTTCTGTGAGACATATTCCTTAGTGGTGATTTTCATGCTATTAATACACTACTTCTTTTCCTTGCAACTTGACACTGATGACTTACACACTCAATATGTCTCTCCTTCTTAGCTAGGGGGAAAAAAACATTCCTGGACATAATACTTTAATTTGATTCCTGTTGCATATTTTTTAGCATTTTCATTTAACCATACAACTGTGTAGTGTTTATACTGGTTGTTAGAATCCTAGCACTTCCTCAAAACTGAAAATGAAGTACTGATTTATGTGTGTGAAATTTAGAAAATGAAATGAATAACTGAAGAAGAGAGAGAACTAAATACGTAAAAAATTAAGGATAGCTTACCTACTGACTTGTACTCGCCAAACAAACCACAGTCAGTCCTTGGCCTCACTCATTCCAGCCTTCCATACCTTCTTGTCAGCTGCATCTTCATCTCCCAGACCCAGTACCTGCATGTCTGCCATGGCATTATCCTTCCATTTCATTGTCACTCATCCTAATGGTCTCGTTCCTTCGGCTTATCTATCCATCACTGCCTTTATTACTACAGGGTGTTTCAAAAATGACCGGTAAAAAAAATGAACGGCAATAAAAACTACACGAGCAGCGATAGAAATACACCGTTTGTTGCAATATGCTTGGGACAACAGTACATTTTCAGGCGGACAAACTTTCGAAATTACAGTAGTTACAATTTTCAACAACAGATGGCGCTGCAAGTGATGTGAAAGATATAGAAGACAACGCAGTCTGTGGGTGCGCCATTCTGTACGTCGTCTTTCTGCTGTAAGTGTGTGCTGTTTACAACGTGCAAGTGTGCTGTAGACAACATCGTTTATTCCTTAGAACAGAGGATTTTTCTGGTGTTGGAATTCCACCGCCTAGAACACAGTGTTGTTGCAACAAGACGAAGTTTTCAACGGAGGTTTAATGTAACCAAAGGACCGAAAAGCGATACAATAAAGGATCTGTTTGAAAAATTTCAACGGACTGGGAACGTGACGGATGAACGTGCTGGAAAGGTAGGGCGACCGCGTACGGCAACCACAGAGGGCAAAGCGCAGCTAGTGCAGCAGGTGATCCAACAGCGGCCTCGGGTTTCCGTTCGCTGTGTTGCAGCTGCGGTCCAAATGACGCCAACGTCCACGTATCGTCTCATGCGCCAGAGTTTACACCTCTATCCATACAAAATTCAAACGCGGCAACCCCTCAGCGCCGCTACCATTGCTGCACGAGAGACATTCGCTAATGCACAGGATTGATGACGGCGATATGCATGTGGGCAGCATTTGGTTTACTGATGAAGCTTATTTTTACCTGGACGGCTTCGTCAATAAACAGAACTGGCGCATATGGGGAACCGAAAAGCCCCATGTTGCAGTCCCATCGTCCCAGCATCCTCAAAAAGTACTGGTCTGGGCCGCCATTTCTTCCAAAGGAATCATTGGCCCATTTTTCAGATCCGAAACGATTACTGCATCACGCTATCTGGACATTCTTCGTGAATTTGTGGCGGTACAAACTGCCTTAGACGACACTGCGAACACCTTGTGGTTTATGCAAGATGGTGCCCGGCCACATCGCACGGCCGACGTCTTTAATTTCCTGAATGAATATTTCGATGATCGTGTGTTTGCTTTGGGCTATCCGAAACATACAGGAGGCGGCGTGGATTGGCCTCCCTATTCGCCAGACATGAATCCCTGTGACTTCTTTCTGTGGGGACACTTGAAAGACCAGGTGTACCGCCAGAATCCAGAAACAATTGAACAGCTGAAGCAGTACATCTCATCTGCATGTGAAGCCATTCCGCCAGACACGTCAAAGGTTTCGGGTAATTTCATTCAGAGACTACGCCATATTATTGCTACACATGGTGGATATGTGGAAAATATCGTACTATAGAGTTTCCCAGACCGCAGCGCCATCTGTTGTTGAAAATTGTAACTACTGTAATTTCGAAAGTTTGTCTGCCTGAAAATGTACTGTTGTCCCAAGCATATTGCAACAAACGGTGTATTTCTATCACTGCTCGTTTAGTTTTTATTGCCATTTCAAATATACCGGTCATTTTTGAAACACCCTGTATGTTCTCTCCTCTACTCCTCACATGTCCATACTCCTGGGTCTTTTGGTTTTCACACTTGCTATGATGTCAGGTAGTGTGTATAATTGTCTGGGTTCTTTGCTTTTCCTTGTTCTGCACTGTTCATTTTCTTTCACTGGTCCATATATTTTTCTCAGTACTTTATTTTCAAAAGTGATGAGCTTTTTCTCTGCTTTTTTCAGGATCCATGTCTTGCTTGCTTAGTACACTATTGCTTTGATGATGGTCTGATATATTCTTATTTTTGCCTGCCTAGATAGTAACTTAGATCTTATAATGTTGTGTATTGCTCCTAGATATCTTCCCCTGGCTTGAATTTTCGAGCTAGCCACTGTGGCTGAGCAGTTCTAGGTGCTTCAGTCCGGAACCGTGCTGCTGCTACGGTTGCCGGTTCGAATCCTGCCTCGGGCATGGATGTGTGTGATGTCCTTAGGTTAGTTAGGTTTAGGTAGTTCTAAGTCTAGGGGACTGATGACTTCCAATGTTAAATCTTATAGTGCTTAGAGCCATTTGAACCATTTTTTGAATTCTCGTTACGATCTTAGGCAACTGAGACTTCAGTCATGTGTGTGTGTGTTATACTTGCATGAGTATACAGGGTGTTACAAAAAGGTATGGCCAAACTTTCAGGAAACATTCCTCACACACAAACAAAGAAAATATGTTATGTGGGCATGTGTCTGGAAACACTTACTTTCCATGTTAGAGCTCATTTTATTACTTCTCTTGAAATCACATTAATGATGGAATGGAAACATACAGCAACAGAACGTACCAGCGTGACTTCAAACACTTTGTTACAAGAAATGAATTCGCAGAAGTGTACCTGTGGATGCCAATCAGCTGCTGATAGTGCCTGCACACGCTGTACATGATACGGAAACAGCTGGTTCTCCCGTAGCACTCTCCATACAGTGATGTGGTCAACGTTACCTTGTACAGCAGCAACTTCTCTGACGCTGACATTAGGGTTATCGTCAACTGCACGAAGAATTGCCTCATCCATTGCAGGTGTCCTCGTCGTTCTAGGTCTTCCCCAGTCGCGAGTCATAGGCTGGAATGTTCCGTGCTCCCTAAGATGCCAATCAATTGCTTCGAACGTCTTCCTGTCGGGACACCTTCATTCTGGAAATCTGTCTCGATGCAAACGTACCGCGCCACGGCTATTGCGCCGTGCTAATCCATACATCAAATGGGCATCTGCCAACTCCGCATTTGTAAACATTGCACTGACTGCAAAACCATGTTCGTGATGAACGCTAACCTGTTGATGCTACGTACTGATGTGCTTGATGCTAGTACTGTAGAGCAATGAGTCGTATGTCAACACAAGCACCGAAGTCAACATTACCTTCCTTCAATTGGGCCAACTGGCGGTGAATCGAGGAAGTACAGTACATACTGATGAAACTAAAATGAGCTCTAACATGGAAATTAAGTGTTTCCGGACACATGTCCACATAACATCTTTTCTTTATTTGTGTGTGAGGAATGTTTCCTGAAAGTTTGGCCGTACCTTTTTGTAACAACCTGTATATGTGTGTGTTTGCTGTCTAATTCTGACAAAGGTCTTACTGTCCAAAAGCTATCATTTGTGACAGTCTTTTCGTTGTGCTTATCTGTGACTCAGCATCTCTGCTATATGGTGAGTAGCAACTTTCCTTTTCACAATATTGTTTTCTCTCTTCTGCGTTGGTTAAGTTTCTGATTGAAACTTCCTGGCAGATTAAAACTGTGTGATGGACCGAGACTCGAACTCGGGACCTTTGCCTTTCGCGGGCAAGTGCTGGCAGAAGTAAAGCTGTGAGGATGGGGCTTGGGTAGCTCAGTTGGTAGAGCACTTTCCCGCGAAAGGCAAAGGTCCCGAGTTCGAGTCTCGGTCCAGCACACAGTTTTAATCTGCCAGGGAGTTTCATATCAGCGCACACTCCGCTGCAGAGTGAAAATCTCATTCAGGTTTCTGATTGTTAGATGGTTTGGTCCTAACTGAGCTCTTCTTCCTATTACAATGAACTTTGTTTTATTTTCATTGATACTTAGACCTATTTTCTTAGCTTCTTCCATCAATACAGTTTGCAGTTTCTCCATGTCTTCCGTGTTCCTTCCTATCGCCAAAATATTATCTATGAAAGCCAGAACATTTATTTTTTCCCCTATGATGACTCCTGCACTTTCTTGTATTACTCTCCTCAGGATGCTGTTGAGTGCAAAATTGAACATCTCCCTGTCTCACTCCTGTTTTTACCTCAAATGTTTCTGTGAAGCCCCCTGTACTTTCACTCTACACTTTGATCCTATTACACACACTTTAGTTAGATTTGTCAGCATGTCCGTATCCCACACTTTGCCATTATCCTCCACATCTCCTATCTTACTGCACTGTCATATGCTTTGTTGAAGTTATAAACATACAGAAGGTATCCTGATCAGTTCTTATCTAGTATTTGTCTTAGTGTGAATGTTTGGTTGGCTGTTGACTTACCCTTTTGAAACTCCACTTGTGCTGTGTCTAATATTTCTTCAGTGTATGCGTTGAGCTTGTTCAGTATAATTCTTGGGGTTATTTTATAGCACATGAATGATAGAGTTATCCCTCTATAGTTCTATGTCAATATTTTGTCTCTCTTCTTGTATATGGGAAATACAGCAGCAGTTTTCCATTCCTCCGGCATTACTTCTTTCCTCCACTCCTCTTTTATGAGTTCGGCTAACCATTCTTATGTCTTGTCTCCCCCTTCTTTGGTGAGCTTTGCTGATATCATTCTGTGCTTGAGGCCTTCCCATTTCAGTCTTTTTATTGCCTCATTCCCCTTCATCAGAGTTGGCTCTTCGACTAGTGGTTGTACGTTCTGATTGTTTTCTGCCCTGTTTTCATTCTTGTAGGTGTGTACCAGATTGTTCAGTAGTTCTTTGAAGTATCTTCTCCAGTTCTCTAGATTCCCTTCATTTGTAGTGATCAGTTTCCCATTCTCATCCTTCATTATTACAGGCTTATCTCTGTACTCCTTTCTATAGCTTCTCATTGTCCTGTAAAACTATTTACTATTTTTCTGGCTGTAATCCTCCTCTGCCTTCTCTATCTCTTTATTTATGAGTGATGTTTTCTCTCGCCTGATTGCTCTGCTCATTTATCTCATGGCTGTCCTGTATTTTATTTGGTTTTCATAGTTATTATTGCTCATCATTGCCTGTGTGGCTGTCTTCCTGGCCTGAACAGCTTTTCTACATATTTCATTGAACCATGGTTTGCGCTTAATATTGCTATTATTGTTATCTCTTAATAGTTCCTGTGCTGTCTCCTTCTTGTTCCATTTTGTACTCATATCTTCATCTTCTTTCATATTGCTTTCATTCCATGATCCTGTGAGTCCATTTGTAACCTTAATCTTAAACAGTTTATTCACTTGGTATTCTTTTGGCCTACTCCCATATACTCTTTGGGCTCTTTTGCCTCAGTTGCTCTTACTTCATTCATCTTTATAAGCACAGGAGAATGTTCTAATCCTATCTCAGCCCATCTCATTGTCCTAACATCAGTTACTACCTTTTTCTGTTTTTGTCTATCAACATGTGGTCTATTTAGTCCCTAGTTAGATCATCTGGTGAGGTCAATGTTTCTATATGTATGTCTCTATGGGGAAATGATGTACTGACTATTTGCATGTTTCTGGCTGTGGTGAAGTTGATGAGGCTTCTATCATCATGAAATAGAATGTACAAGCTTAACATGCATATATATGGTTACCATTGATGTTCTTGCCCAATTTTGGCATTGAAATCTTCCAGCACAATTCTGATTTCGTACTGTGATAATCTGGAGCACATCTGGTGTAAGGTATCATAGAATTCATCTTTTATGTCTTCCTTCTTGTCCTCAGTTGGGGTGTGGACATATACTAATGAGATGTTTCTGTATCTACCTTTGATTCTGTGTCCTTTATTCATAAGCTTGGGTTGTTTGCCGTAACATTCATTCCAGTCGGAGGCGGGGTGTGAGCGTAGAGGAACCCTCCAGTTTTTTGCAATGTTGAATGGTTAGTCCAATGATTAACCTTCCCACTTTATCTGGACTTGGGACTGGATGGAAGGCTATCTTCCTCCCAGATGTTGTTAATTAGGAATAGCATGGCAGTAAAAAGAAAAATAAATGAAAGGATTGTGCTAGAATTTTTAGTATGAAAATTATCTGTAAAACTGTAAATTTAATAAGGAAAGTTAAGGAAAGTAATGGCAGAATGTAAATAATTTGGAATTAAAAGAGGCCACTCACTGAATAGCAGCAGTGTGAAATGTCTTTCTAATGTTGCAATATTATGAGAGGAAAGAATTGTTTCTCTAATTGCACTCTGTAGTATATGTCTATTGATGGAAGTTCCAGTATATTAATATTAACATTACAGTGTTATAGAAAGGAAATGAGAATCATGTTGCAGATGAGATTGGTACTTGCATATATATATCAGTTTTCATTTTGTGAGGTATCTGCTTGAAATTGTGTGATAAATATGAGGTTATTTAATTATTTTAATTATCTATTGCACTCTATTGAAAAAACACATTTCCATTCAAAATCAACTAAAGCTGCACAGAATGATTGCTTATTTGCTGTGTTGTCAAACTAGTAGGCACAGCAGTGCCCGTTGTCAGTACAATCAAAATATAGTAGTTTTTATTTTGTATTAATGTTGATTTTGTGGTATTCCAATAATCGTTTTAAGGTAGTTCATTTTTGTCTTCTATAACTTTTGATGCTGCTGAACATGGGTACTTGTCCTGGCAATTGTTTGATAATATTATGAATAACATTAGTTTTGTGCAGCTTTAGTTTACCATGAGTCAATACATTACATTTTAGCAGTATCAGATGCAAAAGATATGCCATTGTCATGTGTAACTAATTTGATTATTGTATGCCATACATGACTCTTATTCCCTTTGACTGTTATGTTCTTGTATGTGAACACTCAAAGTATGTATTAGATAAATGTGAAAAAACATCTCATGGTAATTTCAGATATGTTTTACAAAAAAAATTCTGGTAACTGTGCTACACCCAGCCTTTAAACTGTATGTTTATATATACTCATTCATTGTGTAATTTAATGTAAACATTCCAATCATAGGTATCTACTTGGAAGGCACAGATTGGCCTTAGAGGCGTACCGAGAAGCAGAAAGTCTTGTTCTCAAGCCTGAATGGGATATTTATCATAACTTAGGTATTCCTTAGAAAAAAAGCCTTTCCAGTTTTCTTCTCAATTGCTGGTTTCACTATTTTGGAAGCACATTTTTGCTTGAAATATGCTGAGAAAATTACAGTACAGATTTTTATGAATTATTTGAATTACTTTCTTGCACTTCTTTCTTTGCTACTGTTTTTGCAGTGATATACGAGTATATACTGAAACCTTTCAAACTTAACAGCAAAGAGCACAAAGAGCACCACACTGCATGTTTGCACTATAGTATGGCATGAAGTTCCTTACCATACGTTTTCATTTTGAAAATGTGCCATAATTTTAAGTGTACATAGCTGAAATATGTGCATTGTGAATAGCAATACAAAAGGGAAAATAAAATCTGCAATGTTAACTATTGAAACTGAAAGTTATTTTCACTTTTAAAAACCTCTCTACCTAATATACTGATTGGGCTACAGTCGCATTTCTTTTTATCTTACATAGATGTAGCCCTCTTTTGTTTATTCATTGTGCGTATGCCACTCAGTACACTTTGCTTTGTATTAAGGTGTAACAAAAGTTCTTCCTTTGTATTCCTGTGCCTGAATTTGAATTCCGTAAACCCTATTTGGTTATGAGCCCAGTCAAAATTTCACCACAGAAGTTTCTTCATCTTGCTTTGCTGCTTGACTGTGAGGAGCATTACCTTCTCCATTGTGCCTTAATTATGTATAAAATAACTGTAACATATACATATTCTGTATTTTGAGTTCACGCAAAGGTTTCAGTGAAACAAGCTCATCCATATTTAGGGTCATTCCATCTCAAATCAATACAGAAAAGTACAGTTTTCAACCTGACCATTCCCTGTTTTTATCAAGTTTGATGTGTTCATTACACAAGAGGAGAGAATGAAAAATGTCCAATTTCAGAATTATAGCACAAGTATGACAAAAGTAATGGCTGCCTGGAGCTCTAAAAATATGTGGAGTATTCAAGTAACACCGCTGACAAAGGCAGCTGCAACTTGTGTTCTAATAGAGATAGAACTGTGAATCAGATAATTCTGGAAAGGGCTAAGAACAAGCTTTCAAGTGATATCAATCATGGTCATATCCAAATTGTGTACTTATTTAAGATCAGTTACCTTAAACTTATGACGAAGCATGGCACCTTCAAAATTTCTGGAAAAAATGTATTTGTTTTTCATCTTATACCACACAACATAGTAAAAAGTCAAGTTGAGATGACATTTGACTTAGGAGATATAAATTAGTATCTACAGCTGTGTGATACAATAAAGCAGTATAAATTGAATGCAAACTGCATTAAATGACGTAAAGTAATGAAAAACATGTTAACTGTTAAAAAGATGTTGTGATAGCAACACACAGTCAGGTATCAATAGTAATGCACCAACAGCAATCATTTGTAATATGAAAAGTGAAAATGTGGATGCTTGATATGGTTAGTGGCATAACTACAGACCACAAAATGTGTGTTAGAAGTAGAAAAAAACACACCAAAGCAAGGGCTTGTAGCCTCAGATGTTGATTTAGTTGCATTAAATGACAGTCTGGGATTCATTGGTGAGTCACTGGTGGAAATAAAAAGACAAAGAGAATACATATGTGCAGATAATGTTCGAGAAAGTGTCTGAAGTATTCCAGAAAAAAAGAGGAGGAGGATGAAACAACTATGGAATCTAAAATTATACTGCAATTGAAACAGAAATTCAAAACCAGCACCACAAGTGAGGGAGAAGATCCAAATGTTGACACTTCTTCTGGAAAGTTGGAGCATTTGAAGGATTGAAAATGAATTTGGAACCTCAAACCATTTAGGAAATGGTTTACATCTGACACTGATTGTTAATGCATACAAACACTGTCTTGTTAAGGTCATTTGCAATCTTGCACAGCCAAAGCGTTCTATGCCAACATGTGAGAACTGCCCACGTACACATTCTTTCTTTCTTTAGGAGTGTTGTATGATGATAATGGACTTGATGATATAACATACAAACCATGGATATGTACGGATAGAATAACTTTCCAGATTGATCTATTTTCTGTGGAAGTCTTCTTGGAAAACATGTTGAAAAATTGAAAAGAAACTCCTGCTGCACTACTTTACAGTCATTCAACCGTCCAAATTTCTGAAACACCTGGAAGAGATGTTTTGTGACAATGAAAATTTTTTACATGTGGCTCTGCAGAGAATTATGCATTTGTCCTGCAGGATGAGCTCCAGGGGTCTCACTGGAGCAATGCACAGGGCGATTTGTTGTTTATTATACACACGCAGAAAACTGATCGCATTTCATTTATGAGGTCTGTCCAAAAAATCCTGGAACCTTTTTAATTTAATAGCAGTGGTGTGTTGGATTGGAGTGAAATGTGGTTGGCATTGTGGCACATGCGAAATTGTGCATGCCAATTGAAGAATGACTGTCTGAGAGATTGCAGAAGAATGTAACATGTCAGATGGATCATGTCATGAAATCCTGGCACAGCATCATGCAATGCATCATTTGGCGAGCAAGTTCATCCCATGGTTCATAAGTGAAGACCAGAAAGACCTTCACGTTGCAACCTGTGAGGAGCTATTGGATCACACGAATGAGAACAAGATGTTTGTTAAGAGAATCATAACTGGTGATTCTTTGTCATGAATTTGTGCTACAGGGACAAACCGTTAATCGATGGTAATGTCGGTACATATTGTGACACCTGTGAGAAAAAATTGTGAGAAGAAAACGGGCTGAAATGTGGTGAGACAATTCATGGTTCTTGCATCGTGATAACACGCCCGCACATTCATCCCTGTTCGTGCATTTCTATTGTACAAAAAACGAAATCTGATTAACTTCATGAGGTACCATTTCCATAGAACAACCCAAGTAGTTTTATTACTTCTCAGATGGCACTGTAGCCTAGTACAGACACCACAAAAAATTTGGAAACATACCTTTTCATCAAAGTGATTTCAATAACTGTGCAGAGTGGCTAAGGACCATATAACTGTGTCGCTGGTACCATCAAGAGACTTGCTCCCCATGCCAGTCTGCAGTGCATTTCAAACTCTCAGATAATAACACCCAGACAGTTGTTTGAGTGGTGTTCCAACAACATTGCAGTGTGTCACTTTTATGAAACTGAAATTGAGTATGATGAAGCATCTCTCCTTCAAGAGCGGTTATAGCTCAGATTTGCACAGTTGCAGGTACTTTACTCAGAAGTTACAGTGAGTTATTCCCACTGCCCATAACAAAATCCAAATGAATGTTTTCCCCAATTCATCATACACCAGAAATGAATATTTGACACAGATACAAGACTCATACCTTGGTGATATCACTAGGTTTGCTGTATGCATGTACAAAGATCAGTGCTGTCTTGGATGTGTTTTAATGTTAATGAGGATACCAGTTAGTTTCCTACATCTTCAAGACTGTTTACTTTTATTTGTATACCCCAAGAAATCTGATTCTTTACTGTGGACAAGGAAGGCATTCGTACAAAGGTTGATGTGAGAACTGCAACAGACCAAATGTTCACCAAGAACTGCATTAACAGTGTTATATCTTGCTTCCCAGTATTGAGGCATGGTAAGTCCTGATGATACATTCGTCATTTCATTTGTTTATTTGAACCTGTTTGCCATACATTCCACATGTTTTGCTGGGATGGTTATATCATGTTTTCCATCACTAAAGCTCAGATGTTGTAATCTGTTATCTAGCACATTGCAAATGCTTGCTATTGTTGAATTTGTATTGCTACCTTACTGTGCATTGCTATTGCACCATCTTTTTAACAGTTAACATTTTTTTCAGTATTTATGTCATTTTATTGCAGTTTGCATTCAATCTGTATTGTTTTATTGTATCACATAACTGTAGATTTTAATTTATATCTCCTAATCTAAATGCCATCCCAACTTGATTTTTACTATGTTTTATAGTATAAAATGAAGAAGTAAATATATTTTTTCTGAAATTTTGAATGTGATGTATTTTGAGACATTCAGGGTGAAGGTCTAGGTCACTGACCTTTACTATTTACATTGTTTGAATATGGCTATGATGGATATCATGTGAAAGCTTGTTCCTAGCCTTTTCCAAAATTACATTCATCTCTGTTAGAACAGGGGGGGGGGGGGGGGGCACCAAATTCATATTCTTGAAGAAAAAAAACCTTGTTTCACAAAGTGCCTAGCATCCAGTGCACAGTGGTCTATCTATTATTCATACGATTTTGAAATGCACCCCTGTTGGATTTTGAACATTTTTGAACACATTCTAAGTTGATTTCTGAATGAATCATAAGTTGATTTTTGAATGTGTCGCATCTAGAAATAAACTTTCCTGCAGACAAAAGGGGACAGGGCTATATGAGCTAAGTGGAATAAAGCCAGATGGGTGAATGCTAACCGCTGTTTATGTGGTTCACTGGGTTTGCGAATGATCAGTATTGTTATAATTACTAGCAAAATCTATAGATTCAGTCAATCAGAGTGGAAGTAAATGACCAACAGGGATAACAGGTTCGAAAGATTACGTGTTATCTTCTCGATGTATCCAAGAAAATGAAATTTTGACACAAAATTTTTGGCCGGACTGCTGAACTAGTAAGGGCGAGTTGTACAGTCCCCAACTAGCATCCGCTTAAGTTCTGTTCTGGGAGTAGCACTGAAAACGCGTTGTGATAAACCCTGACCGGAGAATAAACGGGGATAACTAAAGTGTTGACTGTGGCAGGGTTAGTGAAGTCAACCGGAGAAAGTTTTGACACTGGCAGGAATAGTCACAGAATTAGTGATGACAAGATTGTTTGTTAGAACGAGAAAGGAGAGGAAACAGAGACATCACACAAATTATGGAAGAATATGACCGTTCCAAATTTATATAAAAATTTTATACTACTACTTTTCGATTCATGCTTGAGAAGCTGCAGCATATGAATGAAATGTGAAACTATTTCCTAATATAAAGCTTTTTGCTTGTAGTAGGCCTAATAGACATTTGATATTGGTACTTCGTGAATTATATTCTGTCGTGTTATAAAAATGACCATTTGTGCCAGAACAATCTCGTTTATTTGGTGTGCGTTACAATTACTGCAATATTAGGCAGGCCTATTTTGTTTTATCTAGCAATCAAATCTAGTAATCTAGTAATCAAATCGAGAAACCATACCAGTCTTTGGTACTATTTTTTCAGTATTAGACGATGACATTTCATTTTTTGATGTAGCAAAAAGTTTTACAAAGTTTACACCATGTAAAGCTGTAGCAATATTAGAAAGAAAAAAAATGCTAGGACTTAAGGATTGAATAAATCTGTACTGTCTTGCTTGTCTCTTGTCTTTACTGGTTTTATGTATGCTATATTTAATTTTATGTCACAAAAAACAGCAAGTTATTAGCTAATAGGTAATAAAGAGTGCAAATTTTCTGAAGAGTTCTTGCTCTCCCAATTACAAGTAATCCCATCCAGTATTAATTGCAAGGGATTTTCTTTTTTTTTTTTAAAAAAAAAGAAAAAAAATCAAAGAAAAGAAAAGGGCAGGAGTCAAACTAGCTGACTGGGAGCAGGAGAGACACCACAGGAAATTTTAATTTCTACTGTCCTGAATATAGTTTGATGGCATCCATTACAAAATATTACACGTTTGAATTCCACAGAGCGAAATACAGTGACATAAGATAGAGGAATACTTTGTGAAGAAGCATGGCGTTGCACCTAGGCCCACTTAAGACCAAATAACATGTCTTACATTTCCTCGAACACATATGCTTTATGTATCAGATTCTTCAGAAAGATGTGTGCTACGAAATGAACATATTTTTGAAAAGTCTATTTTTTTTTTTTAAATTTTTGGCGTCCTACCTCACACGCTTGAGGGAGGGATCATAGATATGGGGCTGATGCACAGGACAGTCTTAGTTCTAGTGGGGAGGTGGGTGGTCTCCACGTTACCCGTGTTTACGTTTAGTGATTTTGCTGCTTCCTCTCCGTTTATTGTTCTCTCGTCAAATGAAAACAAAACGGATTTCTGTGGTCAGGAGCTTTCAAGTGAATTAAAATACATTCACATAATTATGGAAGGCTAAAATATGTTATTAGTTTGAGATTATATTTTATGTACATCTTTCTGATAGTCAAGCAATAATCGCCTTGTAGAACAATGAAGTTATTTTTGTCAGTTTTCTAAAGAAATTTGGCTTTTATTAATCTTTTCTGCTGAGGCATTTGAAACAAAGTGTTTAATTTCACACTATTGGCCTGTTTCAACTGTTCACTGTACGTTTTTGTCTTCTAGCATGTATGGCACAATGCCATAATAAAGAACTAAACACGAGACAATACACTACTGGTACTCCAAGAAAATTTATTCCCATATCTGGACATACAAATGTGCACTTTAAGCCAAAATATGCTTTTTAGTATGGTTCATGAAATTCCGATGCTCTTTTAGTATCATCTAATGTTTTGTTTCTTTTATGACATAATGTAAGATCTTTTAATGTTTTAACGTACCAACATATGGGGTTCCTATGTCATCGTAGCTACGCAATCGCGGTGATGCCAGTTATGTGGTGCTCTCCGGCAACTGCTGAAACGAACATATTTCTAACAGGTCGCAGGAAAATATTGCGAATGGTTATTTGAGAAAAGCTTTACTTAAAGTAAATTACCTTTCCTGCAAGGTGAACAATGTACAGGAATGTACGATGAAGTTTTCATCTTATTTGACTCTCATTTAAAAATCAACTCTTTGAGGATGACCATTTAGAAGAATTTCAAACCCAAAAGGTCAGACATTTATGTCGTTGTTAAAAATTTAACTGGCATGTTTCTGTGATGTGTCTTGAAGCGGGGGAAAAAAAAAAAAAAAAAAAAAAAAAAGAATCAACATGTGTGAAAGCTTAGCTTCTCTTGCAGCTTATTAATTTTTGCAGCTTTTTAATTTTTGAAACCAATGTTATATGTGAAAGCTTTTCTGTTCCTGTAACAACACTATGTATATTAATTTAAACCATTAGCTTTTCCTATTTGTGTGTTCACACTACTTAACAGTGATGTTGCTATTGACTGACTACATCTTGTGTCCTATGCTCTGGATATCTTCTGTCATCAGCTGGCGAGATCACGTGACATGAGCTATGACTGGCTTACAAAAGCACATCACAATCTCAATTTCAATGCTTTGGAAAGTAACATGCGGTGTTCGGTGTAATTTGAATATATACTTTCGTAATATGAAAATATGCTGTGTACCTGTTGCTGTCCTTCAAAGATCTTTCCAAACCTGTTTTTTTCCCGAGTTTCATTTTCTAAAGTTCCAGGAAATTCTATGCCGGTGTATAAAACCATAACCATTCAAAGGATTGATGTGTTTTACAGTTCTGAGGAAAAGTATACTGTCACTTAACAGGGAAAAAGTGTATTTTCACCCAGGAGAAAGTGTATTTTTAACCGGTAAATCTGGAAATTTTTTTTTCCTTGTCTGTGTATACACCCTGAAAGGAGTGACCCCCTTCGTCACCCAATACCACCCCAAACTGGAACATCTGAACCACATCTTACATAAGGGCACTGATTGTCTGTCATCATGCGCTGATTTGAGGGACTTCCTTCTCAACTCCACAACATCCTAGTCCATCCCTGTGCCACTCTCAATCCCAATCCCTTGCCACAGAGATCATAAATCTGTGGAAGACCCAGTTGCAAGACCTGGCTGATCCAACTGCCCAGCACTTCTTATTCGAGTCCTGCCATGGGCTTATTCTACGCCATCAGAGGCTGGGCGACCTGTAAAAGCAGTAATGTCATATACCAGCTCTGCTGCAATCATTGCACAGTTTTTTGTGTTTGTGTGACTACCAACTTAATTTCCACCAGGAAGAATGGCCAGTGACAAACTGTGGCTACCAGCAAAGTGGGCCACCCTGTGGCACAACATGCACCTGAACATAACATGCTTGATTTCAATTGCTGCTTCACAACCTGTGCCATCTGTATCCTCCCCTTCACCACCAGCTTTTATGGACTTCACAGATGGGAGTTATCCTTCTAACACGTTCTCCACTCCCAAAATTAACCGTTTTTCAACTTACAGTAACCTACTATCTCCACATCCTCCACCCAACAGTTTCCACCCCCTCTGTCCTATCACCTCCTCCCAGTTCACATCCCCTCACCCTCATTGTGTGCTGCTACCTGCCAATGCACCAACTGGTCTTATCCGCTTCTCTGCTCCTCTGGTTTTATGCTCTCCATATCTGACCCCCCACAGTATCCCAACACTGTGCTTGCTAGCCTTGTCCTGCTGCCATCTACCGTAGTCCCTACACACTTCACCAGACAGCATTCTTCTCTCCCCCACCTGTTCTCTGCTGTCCCTATCCCTTCCCCACCCCACTCTGGATTGCTGCTTTTGTTCAGTGCGAGAGTTGCATTCTGGCCACAGCAGCTCTGTGTGTGTGTGTGTGTGTGTGTGTGTGTGTGTGTGTGTGTGTGTGTGTGTGTGTGTGTGTGTATGAGTTATGCCTGCTTGTGTGAATGTGTGTGTATTTTCATTTCTGATGAAGGCTTTGGTCACAAGTTCAATGTGTGATAGTCTTTTCATTATGTGTTCCTGCAACTTGACATGAAATATTTATGTTGTTAGCCTGTTCTCATTCATTCGGTAGAGGTACCCAATGAAGATTTATCTTTGCTTTGCCATTACTTCTGATATTTTCATAGCTCTCCTTGTTACATTTTCCAACCATTTATAGTTTGTGTGGAAGCCACTATTTTTCTAGTAATCCAGCTTTCAAGTATTTCTATTCTGTCCAGCTTATAGTTCATCCTTAGTATTTACATGCACTTAAATATGCTGGTCTTACTGCTGTGGTATAGTGTTTTAGTTTTGTTTTTCTTGATATGCATGTTTTGTGCAAGATATTTTTTGTCAAGTAATATAGTATACTCTTCCCATTTCGTTAGCTCTTACACCTATTGCAAATTTTTCTAGTCCATTCTGCTGTATGTTTTGTCCAAGATATTACGAATGATGATGGAAATAGGATCACACTTGAGGAAGTGGAGAAAATGGTTAATAGATTGCAGTGCAACAAAGCGGCTGGGTTGGATGAAATTAAGTCGGAACTCATCAAATACAGTGGAATGTCAGGTCTTAAATGGCTACACAGGATAATTAAAATGGCGTGGGAGTCGGGACAGGTTCCATCAGACTGGACGAAAGCAGTAATCACACCAATCTTTAAACATGGAAACAGAAAAGATTGTAACAACTACAGAGGTATCTCTTTAATCAGCATTGTGGGTAAAATCTTCTCAGGTATTGTTGAAAGGAAAGTGCAAGTATTAGTTGAGGACAAATTGGATGAAAATCAGTGTGGGTTTAGGTCTCTTAGAGGTTGTCAGGACCAGATCTATAGCTTACGGCAAATAATGGAGAAGTGTTACGAGTGGAACAGGGACTTGTATCTATGCTTCATAGATCTAGAAAAGGCATATGACTGGGTTCCTAGGAGGAAGTTATTGTCTGTTCTATGACATTATGGAATAGTAGGCAAACTTTTGCAAGCAATTAAAGGTCTTTACATAGATAGTCAGGCAGCAGTTAGAGTTGACGGTAAATTGAGTTCATGGTTCAGAGTAGTTTCAGGGGTAAGACGAGGCTGCAACCTGTCTCCACTGTTGTTCATATTATTTATGAATCATATATTGAATACAATAGACTGGCTGGGTGAGATTAAGATATGTGAACACAAAATAAGTAGTCTTGCATATGCGGATGACTTAATTGTGATGGCAGATTCGATTGAAAGTTTGCAAAGTAATATTTCAGAGCTAGACCAGAAATTTAAGGACTATGGTATGAAGATTGGCATCTCCAAAATGAAAGTAATGTCAGTGGGAAAGAGATATAAACGGATGGAGTGCCAAATAGGAGGAACAAAGTTAGAACAGGTGGACAGTTTCAAGTACTTAGGATGCATATTCTCACAGGATGGCAACATAGTGAAAGAACTGGAAGCGAGGTGTAGCAAAGCTAATGCAGTGAGCGCTCAGCTACGATCTACTCTCTTCTGCAAGAAGGAAGTCATTACCAAGACTAAGTTATCTGTGCACCGTTCAATCTTTCGACCAACTTCGTTGTATGGTAGCGAAAGCTGGGTGGATTCAGGTTACCTTATGAATAAGGTTGAGGTTACGGATATGAAAGTAGCTAGGATGATTGCAGGTACTAGTAGATGGTAACAATGGCAGGAGGGTTTCCACAATGAGGAAATCAAAGAAAAACTGGGAATGAACTGTATAGATTTAGCAGTCAGGGCGAACAGGCTTAGATGGTGGGGTCATGTTACACGCATGGGAGAAGAAAGGTTACCCAAGAGGCTCATGAGTGCAGCAGTAGAGGGTAGGAGGAGTCAGGGTAGACCAAGGAGAAGGTACCTGGATTCGGTTAAGAATGATTTTGAAGTAATAGGTTTAACGTCAGAAGAGGCACCAATGTTAGCACTGAATAGGGGATCATGGAGGAATTTTATAAGGGGGACTATGCTCCAGACTGAACGCTGAAAGGCATAGTCAGTCTTAAATGATGATGATGGTGATGATTTAAATTTACTAACTCATTCTATTTTATAAGTTTGTGTTTGTGTATTTTGGTAGATTTTTTGTATGAATTTTGCTTTTCCAGTTGAATGTGTGACTTGTGAGACTAGTTCTACACTGTGTTCTTTCCAGAAGATGGATTTATTGAATTTTTTCCATTTTATTTGTTTATTTTTAAACATGTTCTGCTGGCAAAATATTACTGTTTAAATGACATGTTTTATTTAATCTGTCATAGAAAGTAATGTGTAGAATAGCAACAACCTTAGTTCTTATGTTTCATGTAGGCATGTGTCTCCTGCACCTAAATGAAAGGGTTAAAGCAAAAGAATGCATTTCGAAGGCCATTGATTTGAGCCGCCAAGAATGTTCCTACGTAGCACTTGCAAAAATATACCTGCTTGAGAACGATATTGGTGCTGCAGTTAATGTATATAATGCAGCATGCAGGTAAGCATTTCTTGTTGTTTATAACTAAGTATGATACAGGGAGAATGGTAAACATGTAAAATTTGGTGGGTATAAATTACTAATGAACATCTGTATCTTAAAAAATCTTGTAAATAGTAAGCATGTAGCCATATCTGCAAATGAATGTGTAATGTGAGTGTAAACTGACTTGTTCTACAGCATTACAATTCACCTTACAAATAGTCCATGGAACATGAAACAAACAAACTAACTTATGAGGTGGTGGTTTGTACTAATTAAGACACTCACCACAGCATTCCTCGGACACCTGACAAGTCCTACAGTTCCAGAAATGCTCTGCCAAGCCTCTAGGCCATCACAATCTGTCCTCGGTCAAACTCAGATAGATTGCGTGCTTTCCCCTTTCTACACACAGACAGCATGCTCACTGATACTACGTGCACTGTGCGTGTGTCTGACTAGCATTCATTCCTCGCCAGATGGTGCTGCTATCACCTGGGTGGGTTTATGTCGCTAGTAGGTTGGTGGTCCTAATGTTCTGGCTGATCAGTATAAGTAGATGGTGCTATAACTGAGTAATCGTTTCAATCCCCCAAATTCCTCAACATGCAAACTAAACTTACATCCACAAAAAGAGCCACAATCCACCACCTAAAAACTGATCCTGACCTTATAATCCTACCTGATGACAAAGGCTCCACCACTGGTGATTCGACCACAAGGATTTCCTGGCAGAAGGACTTCATCACCTGTCAGATTCATCCACCTACAATCCCTGCCACAGTGATCCCATCCCAGAAATCCAGCAGGATCTCCAGTCTCTCCTCAAATCCTTAGGCCCATCCCAGAACCTCTCCCCAGAGTCCATCTCTCTCCTCACCCCTGCTATTCCCTGCTTACCTCCTACATGCTTCCTAAAGTCTATAAACCCAGCCGTCCGGGACATCCCATTATGGCCAGTCACTGTGCCCCCACTGAGAGAATCTCTGCTCTTGTAGACAACACCTTCGGCCTATTATCCACAACCTATCTTGCTATATAAAAGATATCAACCATTTCCTTCTCCAACTCTCCACAGTTTCTGTTCCTTTACCACACGGTGCCCTCATCATCACTATTGTGAGGTCTCCATTTACACTAACACTCCTAATGCCAATGGCCTTACAACTATTGAACTCTACTTTTCCAAACGCCTGATGAATTCCAAACTCACCACTCACCAGCTCCTTTGTAGTCACCATGACCAACTATATTCTCACCCACATTTACCTCTCCTTTGAAGACACTACCTACAAACAAATCTGGGGTATGACCATGGGCTCCTATATGGCACCATCTTGTGCCAACCTATTCATGGCCATCTAGAGGAATCTTTCCTAAACACCCAGCATCTGGATGAGGGTAAGGATGCCCTATCTACATTCCTCCAGAACCTCAACCTCTTCTTCCTCATTCATTTCACCTGGTCCTACTCAACCCACGAAGTCACCTTCCTCAATGTTGATCCCCATCTCAAAGATGGCTATATCAGTACCTCTTCTGTCCATATCAAACCAACCAACTACCAGCAGTCTCTCCACTTTGACAGCTGCCTCCCACTCCATACAGCCTACACACCCATGGCCATCGCATCTGTAGTAATGAGCGGTCCCTCTCTAAATAAAGGGGGTCTCGCTGAGGCCTTTACAGATTGTAATTACCCTCCCAACCTTCTACAATCGTCCGTGCATTAGCTTTCCAGTTAACCAACACCTCCCAAAGTCCCACCATTTGGCTACAGAGGAGCATTCCCCTTGTGACTCGGTACTACCCAGGTCTGGAGCAACTGAATTACATTCACCGCAGTTTTGACTCTTTCTCGTTGTGCCTTGAAATGAGAAATGTCTAACCCACTATCCTTCCCACCCCTGCCACAGTGGTATTCCACCGCCTGCCGAACCTACACAATGTCCTCGTCCATCCCTACACAACCCCTGCTCCCAACCCCTTGCCTCATGGCTCATATCCCTGTAATAGACCTAGATGCAAGACCTGTTCCATACATCCTCCCGCCACCACCTATTCCAGTCTGGTCACAAACATTACCTATCCCATCAAAGTCTGGGCTACCTGTGAAACCAGTCATGTGATCTACAAGCTAAGCTGCAACCACCGTGCTGCACCCTATGTGGGCATGACAACCAACAAACTATCTGTCTGCGTGAATGGCCACTGACAAGCTGTGACCAAGAAACAACTGTACCACCCTGTTGCTGAGCACACCGCCCAACATGACCTTCATTTCAGTGACTTCTTCACAGCCTGTGCCATCTGAATCCTTCCCACCAGAACCACTTTTCTGAATTGCGCACATGAGAACTCTCCCTGCAGTATATCCTGTGTTCCTGTAACCCTCCTGGCCTCAGTCTTCGTTAGCCATTGTTCTTACCCATCTAGCCCCCGTCCCTGTTCCCTCTCCAGTGCTACATAGCTCTCTAGTCCATCAATGCATCCAGTCTTTTTACTTCTCTTCTTTTCCACTATGCGCCCCCCCCCCCCCCCCTCCCCCACTCACCATCTAACCTCCCAATTGCATTTAGCTGCCCTAGTCTCCACCTCATCCCTGCACGCTCCCAGCAGCACTTTGCAGCACTTTGATGTCCCCCACCTCTACCCAGCCATCTCTCCCCCTCCCCTTCCCAGCCTTCCTTGCTCCTACGCAGTTGCCTCTCCCATAATGCACTGCTGCTTGCAGTCTAGCTCCATGGCTGCAGCTGCCTGAGACTGCCTGAGACTGTGGTCTTATGTGTGTAAGTTGTGTGTAAGTTTGTTGGTTGTCATGCCCACATAGGGTGCAGCACGGTGGTTGCAGCTTAGCTTGTAGATCACATGACTGGTTTCACAGGTAGCCCAGACTTTGATGGGATAGGTAATGTTTGTGACCAGACTGTCTATTTTTGACAAAGGCCTTGTTGGCTGAAAACTAACATTCTGACAGTCTTTTTGTTTTGCATTTCTGCGACTCAGCATCTCCGCTATATGGTGAGTAACAACTATCCTTTTCATAATATTATTACAATAATCAAACACATTTACTTATCTTTTGAGAAGCAGTCATGTGGAACACAACATGCATTTCCAGTCTCTGAATAAAGTCTTTTGTCAGCTCAGTACTAAACTATCTTTCTAGCTGCTCTGGTTCTTGTGGACCTAACTAGCTATGACATCGACAGCCTCTGTCCAGTGAAGCCGAGCTATCGAACTGAGGAGACGATCTGCACTGACGAACTCACCTCTGAGCACTGCTGTTGACGTCCTTTATATGTGAGTGCTGGAGAGGGCATTGTGTAGTGTAGTCTTCCCAGAGAGGGGAAGCGCGGCACCAGATTTGCATATACTGCCATGCTGGCACTACCACTCAGTGTCCACAGATATTATTGTATATGCTAGCAAGCATCTGACAGCCAGTGCACAAGTGGTGTCATTTGATGACACGACAAAAACTGTAAAGGGGTGAAGTCCAGGGACCTTGGTCTTCAAGAGAAGTGACCATTACTGACAATTAATCTTTCAGGGAATGTTAGGTTTACATGATCTGTCACCTTACAACTAGAACATACAGAGACCTATATGCTGGAAGAACATACCCATCCTCCCAGTTGAACGAACTCCTTCCAATAAGTTTATTATTCTAGAATACCAGGTACACCAAGATCGCTTGTAACAACCAATCTCGTCATCTCTGATATTTCAGAATAATGAAACACGTCAGATCACCCCCCAGCAGTTGACACAATGTCATCTTCCAATAATGATGGAAGCTCATTTTCAAGTAAGTCTGGGTAACAGGACTCTGTAAGGTGATGAGATAACACATCAAGTCCAATCTACAGGTTGCTTATCATCACACATAGCACATTTACAGAGAAGTGTTCATAGAAAATGTGTACCCAAAAGCATTTGAGTTTTTTTCGGACCACAGATTTGAGTTAGAGTGTAATTGATACCATCATGGATGAAAGAGCAAACAGTATTAATTGGGCTATTCAACCATTTGCAACTAGCCAGTGACAAAATTCTAATTGTATACCTTCTCACTGTCAAAGGTACTGAATACACTGAAAATGATATGGGTGGACACCCCACATACATAATGTCCACTATATTCTTTTATATGTGTAGAAATTCTGCACATGCTTGTTGAAGGACTATGTTCTACCAACTAAATAATGTCTTATGCGTTGTCAATGATTAGTTCATTTGAACTCTCAGATAAAACATGATGCAAGGTTGTGCATCAATCTGTCACAGTTTAGTGAAAATACAAGTAAACACTCTTGAATCTGATACTTTGCAGTTAGACAATCATTTACCATATTCTCTACAAACAGCAGCAGCGTTTCCAGTACAAAATCCGTATGTAAACACTGTATCGGTGTACTCTGCATCTGTAAATGTTTTCAGTGTTCGTAAATGGTATAGCAGAATTGGCCAACAAATCATAATGACAGATTGAAAAATTCAGTTAGATAAACACAAGCACAACTTCACAACTAGAACTTCAGGACAAAAATGAATAAACCCGTAGCAACTGCAGTACAAACACACAAAATGAAATTTATCTCTGTAAGCAGCTGTCTCTCTGTAACCAATAAAAGTTTGGTATTGTTATGTGGAATGTTTTATTCAAATTAATTTATGCTACCACCTCTCCTGAAACATCCTTTATATGGGCTGACAACTGTATTTCACAATAACAAAGTCTATCTTTCTTTAATTAGAATTATCTTCTTGATCTCTTCTTTTAGTTTCTTACGAGATATTCGCAAGAACTTTTACAAATATTCATGGCAGTACTTTTTTTGAAAGTGGTTTTATACCTCTTGCCTTCCACTTCTACAATTTACCATGAGGCTTATATTTGAATGTATCATTCCGGATAAGTTGACACTTCAGAAACTCTCTTGTTATCTGAACAGATAATTTTGCCCACATAAAACGAAGCATTTCTTGAAGGTCTCACTTTCCCCTCACAGCCTATTCTCTTTTCTGATATTACATGCCACAACAAAATTAGTTTCGCCCCACTTGAACGGTTTTCCTCTGTGTATCATGCATACTGTTTTGCACCTTCAAATGAACTAGACCCGTGGTCTAGGGGTAGCGTCTTTGATTCATAATCAAAACGTCTTCGGTCGCGGGTTCGATCTGCGCCACTGCCTAAATTTTGATAAATAATCAGCATTGACGGCGGAAGACTTCCGACATAAGAAGTCAGCCTCATTCTGCCAACGGTCTTGTCAAAGAGGGCGGAGGAGCAGATAGAGGTTCAGGGCACTCTCTTGTCCTAGGGGTGGGAAATTGCCCCTAAAGGTGGAAGAATCAACAATGATCAACGACATGAGGATGCAGAAGGCAATGGAAACAACTGCATTAAAAGACACGTAACGTGTATCCACAGGACATGTGGCCTGTAATTGAAGAAGTGTCATGATGATTTCTCCATTGGCAAAAGATTCCGGAATAGTCCCCCATTCGGATCTCCGGGAGGGGACTGCCAAGGGGGAGGTTACCATGAGAAAAAGATTGAATAATCAACGAAAGGATAATGTTCTACGAGTCGGGGCGTGGAATGTCAGAAGCTTGAATGTGGTAGGGAAGCTAGAAAATCTGAAAAGGGAAATGCAAAGGCTCAATCTAGATATAGTAGGGGTCAGTGAAGTGAAGTGGAAGGAAGACAAGGATTTCTGGTCAGATGAGTATCGGGTAATATCAACAGCAGCAGAAAATGGTATAACAGGTGTAGGATTCGTTATGAATAGGAAGGTAGGGCAGAGAGTGTGTTACAGTGAACAGTTCAGCGACCGGGTTGTTCTAATCAGAATTGACAGCAGACCAACACCGACAACAATAGTTCAGGTATACATGCTGATGTCGCAAGCTGAAGATGAACAGATAGAGAAAGTGTATGAGGATATTGAAAGGGTAATGCAGTATGTAAAGGGGGACGAAAATCTAATAGTCATGGGCGACTGGAATGCAGTTGTAGGGGAAGGAGTAGAAGAAAAGGTTACAGGAGAATATGGGCTTGGGACAAGGAATGAAAGAGGAGAAAGACTAATTGAGTTCTGTAACAAGTTTCAGCTAATAATAGCGAAGTTCAAGAATCACAAGAGGAGGAGGTATACTTGGAAAAGGCCGAGAGATACGGGAAGATTTCAATTAGATTACATCATGGTCAGACAGAGATTCCGAAATCAGATACTGGATTGTAAGGCGTACCCAGGAGCAGATATAGACTCAGATCACAATATAGTAGTGATGAAGAGTAGGCTGAAGTTCAAGGCATTAGTCAGGAAGAATCAATACGCAAAGAAGTGGGATACGGAAGTACTATGGAATGACGAGATACGTTTGAAGTTCTCTAACGCTATAGATACAGCAATAAGGAATAGCGCAGTAGGCAGTACAGTTGAAGAGGAATGGACATCTCTAAAAAGGGCCATCACAGAAGTTGGGAAGGAAAACATAGGTACAAAGAAGGTAGCTGCGAAGAAACCGTGGGTAACAGAAGAAATACTTCAGTTGATTGATGAAAGGAGGAAGTACAAACATGTTCCGGGAAAATCAGGAATACAGAAATACAAGTCGCTGAGGAATGAAATAAATAGGAAGTGCAGGGAAGCTAAGACGAAATGGCTGCAGGAAAAATGTGAAGACATCAAAAAAGATATGATTGTCGGAAGGACAGACTCAGCATACAGGAAAGTCAAAACAACCTTTGGTGACATTAAAAGCAATGGTGGTAATATTAAGAGTGCAACGGAAATTCCACTGTTAAATGCAGAGGAGAGAACAGAAAGGTGGAAAGAATACATTGAAAGCCTCTATGAGGGTGAAGATTTGTCTGATGTGTTAGAAGAAGAAACAGGAGTCGATTTAGAAGAGATAGGGGATCCAGTATTAGAATCGGAATTTAAAAGAGCTTTGGAGGACTTACGGTCAAATAAGGCAGAAGGGATAGATAACATTCCATCAGAATTTCTAAAATCATTGGGGGAAGTGGCAACAAAATGACTATTCACGTTAGTGTGTAGAATATATGAGTCTGGCGACATACCATCTGACTTTCGGAAAAGCATCATCCATACAATTCCAAAGACGGCAAGAGCTGACAAGTGCGAGAATTATCACACAATCAGCGTAACAGCTCATGCATTGAAGCTGCTTACAAGAATAATATACAGAAGAATGGAAAAGAAAATTGAGAATGCGCTAGGTGACGATCAGTTTGGCTTTAGGAAAAGTAAAGGGACGAGAGAGGCTATTCTGACGTTACGGCTAATAATGGAAGCAAGGCTAAAGAAAAATCAAGACACGTTCATAGGGTTTGTCGACCTGGAAAAAGCGTTCAACAATATAAAATGGCGCAAGCTGTTCGAGATTCTGAAAAAAGTAGGGGTAAGCTACAGGGAGAGACAGGTCATATACAATATGTACAACAACCAAGAGGGAATAATAAGAGTGGATGATCAAGAACAAAGTGCTCGTATTAAGAAGGGTGTAAGACAAGGCTGTAGCCTTTCACCCCTACTCTTCAATCTGTACATCGAGGAAGCAATGATGGAAATAAAAGAAAGGTCCAGGAGTGGAATTAAAATACAAGGTGAAAGGATATCAGTTATACAATTCGCTGCTGACATTGCTATCCTGTGTGAAAGTGAAGAAGAATTAAATGATCTGCTGAACGGAATGAACAGTCTAATGAGTACACAGTATGGGAGAAAGACGAAGGTAATGAGAAGTAGTAGAAATGAGAACAGCGAGAAACTTAACATCAGCATCGATGGTCCGAAGTCAATGAAGTTAAGGAATTCTGCTACCTAGGCAGTAAAATAACCAATGACGGATGGAGCAAGGAGGACATCAAAAGCAGACTCGCTATGGCAAAAAAGGCATTTCTGGCCAAGAGAAGTCTACTAATATCAAATACCGGCCTTAATTTGAGGAAGAAATTTCTGAGGATGTACGTCTGGAGTACAGCATTGTATGGTAGTGAAACATGGACTGTGGGAAAACCGGAACAGAAGAGAATAGAAGCATTTGAGATGTGGTGCTATAGACGAATGTTGAAAATTAGGTGGACTGATAAGGTAAGGAATGAGGAGGTTCTATGCAGAATCGGAGAGGAAAGGAATATGTGGAAAACACTGACAAGGAGAAGGGACAGGATGATAGGACATCTGCTAAGACATGAGGAATGACTTCCATGGTTTTAGAGGGAGCTGTAGAGGGCAAAAACTGTAGAGGAAGACAGAGATTGGAATACGTCAAGCAAATAATTGAGGACGTAGGTTGCAAGTGCTACTCTGAGATGAAGAGGTTAGCACAGGAAAGGAATTCATGGTGGGCCGCATCAAACCAGTCAGTAGACTGATGGAAAAAAAAAAAAAAAAAAGAAATACAGTGGGAAAGTCTACATAGTCACATCAAACATCAGAGGAGTTTCGTCCACCTTCGCTGTTTGGCTTAGTTCCATAACTGGTTTTCTTTCGATGTTGAATGATAAAGAGATGGAAAGATAATATTTTCTCTTCATACTCTTGTGGCATTTTCTGAGATATTTGGGTTTTTGTTCACATGCTAAGTCCATGACACTTCATAAACCTGTAACACCAACCAACACCACCATTACAGTCTGTTAAGTTCCATTATGGTGCTAGCTTATAAGCATGTATTTAAATCATTTCTGTATTAATTCCAATGCCCTATAGACGGAGTCCTTGAATCCATGTCAATATGTCACCTAGTTTTGGCCATTTTGCATTCAGTCCTCTATTTGTACATTTAGTCTTCCTCCTTTCTTCTTCTTCTTCTTCTTCTTTTTTTTTCCTAGCCTGCCAAATTGTGAATAGTTTTTCCTGTTGGTGGAGGACCAAATTGTCCCTGAGCTGATCTGTTTCCAAGTTCTTCTGCATATGCTATTACTTTCAATTTATAGCCTGCACCTTTTATTTTTTTCCATTACAAAACTAGCTACTAACAAAAATATTGCAGCATTACCGATAACACAAATCACTTTCAATTCAAATTCACCGTGGAATGACGCATTATAGGGTAGACAGTGTTCTGGGTTTGTGACAGCGGGGTGGGAGGAGATAGTGTTAGCAAGCTTGTGAATCCCTGAAACTTGTGTTGATGACATTGGTTTACTGTTGCTGTCAGTTGAATCCAGTGTTGCCAGATTGAGATAGATTTCCTGTGGCATCGAGTATATGGCCCTTGTAAGACTGACAGGAATTTTACATGAAACACTGGACATTTTTATATTAATTGCAAGCATAAGATGCACCTGAATTTTGGTGGCAATTTTCTAAAGAAAAAAGAGCGTCTTATGGTCCGTAAAATATGATAGGTAAAAATCATTTACTTAACTCAAGGAGTTGCTGAACACAAATGCAGACAGATCCACAAATGCAGACAGATCCAAACTGAGTATCTAGAAGATTCCAGGTCCATAGCCAAGCCATAATGCACTAATGACTAAGAGAGAGTCTGAGTACTCACATACATAGTAGACACCATGCTAAAGGGGACTGATGATAGCTTGTGATGGCCTCTTATTCATTTTTATTATGGTGCTGTCTGCAATGGCCAAGGAGGATGAGTCCTTCGAGAGACCATTGGTTGGCAGCCATGGTTGCTGCATAGCTGCCTGTAATGGTGGTAATAGGAATGTCTGGTGCCAACTTATGTTTTACAAATTGAGACACTCAGCTTGGTGTCTGTGGCAGACAACACTACAGTGATCAGTGATCTTATTCCTTTTCCTGAACTGAAATAATTCACTTATCTCACTGAGTTCTTCAGAACCATTGCCTTCCCTGAAACATATAACATGGTCCAGCCTGGAAAAGCAGTTTAAAAGAAAGGATTCACTTATACGTTTCAATGGGGTGCATAAAATTTACTCTCTCATAGCTGAAAAGAGAGTTCATTCTATCTGGTCTGACTTAAGCTACTAAATAAAGCAAGGTCTTGGTTAAAGTCTGTAGTACTTTAGCAGTACACATACCACTTCCACGTCTGCCCTGATGTGAAAACATACGGTACTTGATCAAAGTTTTACTATTCATGTCATTCACACAGCATATTACCTAATTGGAAGTCAGCATAAGTACGGTACTCATGGCCAGTTGTCCAATTGACCATAACTTTAACCAGTCAACAAACAGCTTTAAATTCCACACAGTATTCTTCAGTGTAGTATGCTTAGCCAGTGCTACACACTTCAACACTAGTCAGTAATCTAAAGTTTCTGAAATATGATTGGCTAGTATGTTAAACATCCCCCCCCCCCCCCCCCCCCCCCCCCAATATGGATCATGGACCTTGCCATTGGTTGGGAGGCTTGCGTGCCTCAGCGATACAGATAGCCGTACCACACATGCAACCACAACAGAGGGGAATCTATAGAGAGGCCAGACAAATGTGTAGTTCCTGAAGAGGGGCAGCAGCCTTTTCAGTAGTTGCAGGGGCAACAGTCTGGATGATTGACTGATCTGGCCTTGTAACATCAACCAAAACGGCCTTGCTGTGTTGGTACTGCAAATGGCTGAAAGCAAGGGGAAATTACATCTGTAATTTTTCCTGAGGGCATGCAGCTCTACTGTATGGTCAAATATTTTGGAGATAAAATAGACTTCCATTTGGATCTTTGGGTGGGGACTACCCAGGAGGATGTTGTTATCAGGAGAAACAAAACTGGTTTTCTACAGATCGGAGTGTGGAATATCAGATCCCTTAATTGGGCAGGTAGGGTAGAATATTTAAAAAGGGAAATGGATAGGTTAAAATTAAATATAGTGGGAATTAGTGAAGTTTGGTGGCAGAGGAACAGGACTTGTGGTCAGGTGAACACAGGGTATAAATACAAAATCAAATAGGAGTAATGCAGGAGTAGGTTTAATAATGAATAGAAAAACAGGAACACAGATAAGCTATTATGAACAGCATAGTGAATGCATTATTGTAGCCATGACAGACACAAAGCCTACATCCACCTCAGTAGCACAAGTTTATATGCCAGCTTCTGCAGATGGGGAGAGATTGAGGAAATGTATGATGAGATAAGAGAAATTATTCAGATAGTTAAAGGAATCAAAAATTTAATAGTCATGGGGGGGGACTGAAATTTCATAGTAGGAAAAGGAAGAGAAGGAAAAGTAGTAGGTGAATATGGACTGTGGGAAAGGAATGAAAGATGATGCGACCTGGTAGAATTTTGCATAGAACATAATTTAATCATAGCTAACACTTTGTTTAAGAATCATGAAAGAAGGTTGTATATGTGGAAGAGACCTGGATACACCAGGAGGTTTCAGATTGATTATATAATGGTAAGACAGATTTCGGAACCAGGTTTTAAATTATAAGACATTTCCAGGGGCAGATGTGGACTCTGACCACAATTTATGAACTGCAGATTAAAACTGAAGGAACTGCAAAAGGGCAGGGTTTTAAGGAAATGGGACCTGGATAAACTGAAAGAACCAGAGAGTTTCAGAGGGAACATTAGGGAATGATTTACAAGAACAGGGGAAAGGAACACAGTAGAAGAAGAATGGGTAGCTTTGAGAGAAGAAATAGTGAAGGCAGCAGAGGATCAAATAGGTAAAAAGAAGGTGACTAGTAGAAATCCTTGGGTAACAGAAGAGATATTGAATTTCATTGATGAAAGGAGAAGATGTGAAAATGCAAAAATGAATCAGGCAGAAGGGAATACAAACGTGTAACAAATGAGATTGACAGGAAGTGCAAAATGGCTAAGCAGGAATGGCTAGAGGACAAATGTAAGGATGTAGAAGCATATATCACTAGAGGTAAAATAGGTGTTACCTACAGAAAAACTAAAGAGACCTTTGAGAAAAGAGAACCACCTGTATGAATATCAAGAGCTTAAGCAGATAACTGGTCCTAAGCAAAGAAGGGAAAACAGAAAGTTGAAAGGAGTATATAGAGAGTCTACACAAGGGAGACGCACTTGAGGACAATATTATGAAATTATGAAAATGGAAGAGGATGTAGATGAAGATGAGAAGGGAGATATGATACTGCGTGAAGAATTTGACAAAGCACTGAAAGACTTAAGTTGAAACAAGGCCCCAGTCGTAGACACCATTCCGTTAGAGGTACTGATAGCCTTGGAAGAGCAACCATAACAAAACTCTTCCATCTGGTGAGCAAGATGTATGAGAAAGATGAAATACTCTCGGACTTCAAGAAGAATATAATAATTCCAGTTTAAAAGAAAACAGGAGCTGACAGGTGTGAAAATTACCAAATTATCAGTTCAATAACTCACTGTTGTAAAATACTAACATGAGTCCTTGACAGAAGGATCGAAAAACTGGTTCAAGCCGACCTCAGGGAAGATCAGTTTGGGTTCAAGGTAAATGTAGGAACACATGATACAATACTGACCTTACAACTTCTCATAGAAATTAGGTTAAGAAAAGAAAAACCTATGCTTATAGAAGTCGTAGGCTTAGAAAAACCTTGTGAAATGTTGACTGGAGTACTCCCTTCCAAATTCTAAAGGTGGCAGGGTTAAAATACAGGGAGCAAAATCCTGTTTATAATTTGTACAGAAACGAGATGGCAGTTATAACAGTCGAGGGGCATGAAAGGGAAGCAATGGTTGAGAATGCAGTGAGTCAGGGTTATAACCTATTCCTGATGTTATTCAGTCTGTTTATTGGGCAAGCAGTAAAGGAAACAAAAGAAAAATTTGGAGTGGGAACTAAAGTCCAAGAATAAGAAATAAAAACTTTGTGGTTTGCTGCTGACATTATTTTGTCAGAGACAGCAAAGGACTTGGAACAGCAGGAACAGAATAGACAGTGTCTTGAAAAGAGGATATAAGATGACCATCAATAAAAGCAAAACAAGGATAATGGAATGTAGTCAAATTAAATCAGGTGATGCTGAGGGAATTAGATTAGGAAACAAGACACTTAAAGTAGGAGATGAGCTTTCCTGTTTGGTAAGCAAAATAACTAATGACAGTTGAGGTTGGGAGAATATAAAATGTAGACTTGCAATGAGAAGAAAAGCTTTTCTGAAGAAGAGAAATTTGTTAACATCAAGTATAGATTTAAGTGTCAGGAAGTCTTTTCTGAAAGTATTTGTATGGAGTGTAGCCATGTATGGAAGTGGAACATGGACTATCAATAGCTTAGACAAGAAGAGAATAGAAGCATTTAAAATGTGGTGCTACAGAAGAATGCTGAAGATTAGATGGGTAGATATATAACTGATGAGGAGGTACTAATTAGAATTTGCGAGAAGAGAAATTCGTTGCACGCCCTGTTTAGAAGAGGGTATCGTTCGGCATTACACATTCTGAGGCATCAAGGGATCACCAGTATAGTACTGGAGGGCAGGGGGAGGGGGGGGGGGGGAGTAAAAATCATGGAGGGATACCAAGAGATGAATATAGTAAGCAGATTCATAAGAATGTAGGTTGCAGTAGTTACTCGGAGATGTAGAGGCTTGCACAGGATAGAGTAGCATGGAGAGCTGCATCAAACCACTCTTTGGACTGAAGACGACACACACTCTGAACTACTCAGTTTCTCAGCAAAATTCATATTAGGATATTTAATGCAAAACAACTAGAGCACTGAGCTGAATCTGTACATCTAGCATATTCAAATGTCTCCTGCTTCCAAAATGCACATTAGTTCTCCTCTCCAATTGGCTGTAGCCAATCAGTTTTGTAGCTATTCTTGAACAACATGCAAAATTCCTTCCTTGATCAATCCTCAACATCAAATTTAATGTAGTCATATGCCATAATATGTATTTTTCAAAAAGCAAAGAAACTCAAACAAACCCCTCTTTACTTATATTAAGTACAGAAATAAATATTTAGTTTTCAAAATAGCTAAACTGGCTATTTTACATTAAGCATTTCATGCCTTATATGTGACTGACTACATGATTACATAATTTGATTCATGGACTCGTTCATTAATCATTAACACCCCCTCATTTATTCTGACAGTGTAACAGATGAAAATAATAATGTCAAAATCAAACATTGGAAACTCCAGGTAGGAATATCAACAATGCAGGAAAAGACAGATTGCTTCTTTTTGTAAAGAAGACATGTAAGTTGCAGATAGGCACAATTAAAAGACACTTACATAAAGTTTTCGGCCAGAGCCTTCATCAGTAAAAGAGAAATATCGCACCATTCATGCTCACAAGCAAGCACATCTCATGCATATCTCGACCCGAGATGCTGGAGTTGGTGGTTATGTATGCTTGCTAGCATGTATAATGATCTGTGTGTTGTTGTTGTTGTTGTTGTGTGTGTGTGTGTATGTGTGTGTGTGTGTGCACGTGCGCAACTTAATGTTTTTCTTTACAGTAAGTAGCAGTCTGTCTTTTCCTACAGTGTGGTAAATAATAGTGACAGACAGCTGAAAATAATAATTACTGCTTGAAACTGACGCCATGACATAAAATATAATTTTATGAACATTAAATTCTGGGGGTAGTCTATTTACTGCTGTCTGACACGCAGTTGTATGCCAACCCAGGTAATCCTCCTCATTTCACATTCTGAGCTTTGGACCAGATGACGATGCAATTATGAAATAAATTGCCTAAAAGTTAATGCTGCAGTTGGAATATCTGGAAGTGAGTGGATTTAGCTGTGAAGGAGTTCTTAGTGACATACTAATGTTTTGTAGATATGAGTACAGTGCTTTTATTATCTAGCCTCTCAGATGCCATTACAAATGACTGAATTTTCTAATGAGAAGGGCAGAAAAGTACAGAGGACCAGCACCAATGTTATTTATTTCATTTATAATGATTTCAGTCAAGATCTAAGTGTTGTGATTTATGTTTTCTGAGCGCCTGTATTAAAATTTTCATTAAACAATGTCATGGGGAATTCTGTTATCGATACTTAGATTTCATAAACCCTCAGTATGTTTTGTAACTGTGATGTTTAATCTTGGCAAATATGTTTTGTCATTCCTTGTAACAATATAATTAATGTGCTGAAAAATTGTTAATTGTTTTTCAGCATATACCCAGAAAATTCTGACCTTGCTACAACTCTTGGTTTACTTTACATGAAACTTAGGGAGTATCAAAAAGCATTTGAGAAGTTGGGTTCCGCTTTAGCACATAACCCATCTTCAGCAAAGGCATTGTTGGCAATGGGTTCTATAATGCAGGTAAGTACCGTAATTTGTATGATGTTCATGTTATTGGGCGAATCTCTTTTGTTTGGATGCAGTCTTTAGTGATCTGAGCCGTAAAAATTTTTTTTTAAAAAAAAAGCATTAACCTCGCAATATCAGTATCAGAATCTAACCATGTTCTATATATTTTAAATCAAACAACGGAAAATCCAGGATGGAATGTAACAATGTTAGGGAAAGAAATTGCTGCTCACCATATAGTGGAAATGCTGAGTTGCATATAGGCACAACAAAAAGACTGTTACAATTAAAGCTTTCAGTCAACAAGGACTTTGTTGAAAATAGATCACACACACACACACACACACACACACACACTCACACTCACACTCACACTCACACACTCACTAACACAAATGCAACTCACTCACACATGACTGCAGCCTCTGTGTGGCTTCAGTTGGCTATATGCAACTCAGCATCGCTGCTATATGGTGAGTAGCAACTTTCCTTTTGATAATATTGTTACTTCATATTGTAAAATTTTTTTAAAAAAATGTTTATTGCTTTTAATGGTTTCTTATACCAGATTCCACAACTATTTCAAATTTTTCAGAAAAACTTAACCCAAAAATTTAAGGATTAGTGGTGAGCATGACTTTCAACAGCAAATGGCATATTCAAATTTTGAGATTCAGGACCTTTCTTACACATCTACATGCCTTTAAAAAGTATGTTGTGTCAATGACAGTTAATGAATTTTTTTAGCATAAAGCAATCCCCCACCCCTTTTTGGTAGTACATGTTATGCAAAATGCACTCATATTGCTAGGGTTAAAGAACTCAGAAGAAAGATGAAACAGGAAAGATGAAGAAAAACAACTGCTTTCATAAAGAAAATGAAACATTTACAAATGCAAAATTAACACAGTAAAAGACAAAACTGCTGTATGGGTACTTGGATAGGGCCATCCTGTGGAAATCCATGATGAAGGAGAGTGTTTTTGGAGTAGTAGTAGTAGCAGGCTCCATTGTATTTGTTACTCGAGTGTCCCTCAAAAACTATGTTGTTTAATTGTTTTGTGTGATATTGTAAGGCATAATCTGCAGACATTTGTCTTTGTTTTGTGAAATGTGTGGCTGTCAAGAAATATCAAGTAAATAATTGTGCACACTAACAATTTTGCATAGAGGAATTATATTTTTCTTGGATAAGAGATGGATGTTAAAGGAAACAAATACTCTTAACTGTAGCTAAGCATAAAATTGTAATGACAAAGAAATGCAAAGCAAATGTTCAAAAATGGAATAAAGTAAAGGAAATAAAATAAGAGAAGCCTCAAAATGGTGCAGGCGATTGTAGTGTGAGATGCGCGAGTCTGGGCACCATGTAGGTCCCTGTTTCCAAACAGCCAACAAATGTTGTTTGTGTACATTGTGTGATCACGGTCTGCAACTCACTGTTCTAAAGACAGATTGGTATTGGATATCGAAGATACATTGTGTCGTGGGACAGCAATGTTCCATCAAATGGTGAGGTTGCCAGACAAAACATTAGTACCATGCCACATCACAGTGCGGAGTGCCAGACTGTGAAAGTGAGTTTATTAGTGGCCATTTATAATGCAAAAAGTTAATATGTAGCTTCTGCATTGAGGAATTAGCAGTGATAGTAGCTGAATTTATGTATGGCCAAATTCGTATTCGTAATACATATCCTTGACAAAAGTTACATGGTATGTGTTCTAACTGGGAACACAAGGAAACAAAGCTGTAAAAGAGATACAATTTCTTGGACCCTCATAAAGTCACTACCCACATCAGGTGTCGCTTGTGTAGTGCTGCACAGCAGACCTGGTGACGGCAGTCCTTGATTAAACTGCTTCTAGGGGCCACTTCGTGTAGTTGTGGGCACACTGTTTGAATGCCAGTGTGCACTCCATTTGTCATAGTGACCTGACTTATGTGTATGCTATGAACAGTAGGTGTAATAATTGGTGAGTTACTACACGTCTCCTTCCTTGTGGGGTGTAAGATCAGGTGTCACTGTCTATAATGTTGTGACTGAAGACACATCTGTGGCATCTGTAGTGGTGCCAGGGGCGGGAGACAAAGGCACAAGAAGTTCCCGATCTGCCAGGACCAGCGAGTACAAATGAAAGTGCACAGGACTGGCAGCAGGGGGCAGGAGCCATATGGATGTCAGAGTCTATGACAAGGGAACCTTGCATACATAGTGATGATGATGGACTGCAGTGGAGAGTTTCTGGTGATAGAGACCCAGCTGCCATCCCTACTGACAGTGTTACCTGCTCAGCCCAGTGAGGGGCACTGGCAACGGGAAGCAAATTGTGCCATCGGTGCTGACAAATCCCTCACTGTCAGGGTAGACGGGCACAGCCAGGCCCATTCGACACCCAGAGTGTCCACGGCTGACAAAGAATGGGGCATCGGGACTGAGGAGGGGATCTTGTGCCCATCTCAGGGAGCAGCTGGTTCCGATAGCATACATTGGTGCGAACTGTGAGGATGAGGTGACCGTGCTGGCAGTGGATGAGGACTTGAATCTGGGGTGGGCACTGTCCAAATACCCTGGCATAGAGTGGTGTGCCAACTGTGATGTTGGCAAAACTGGTGCCACTGGGACATGCCTGCCTGGCAGCAAGAGGTTGAGTAGTGTCTGTGGCTGACAGCAATGCAGGAGCTCAGTGGGATTCCTGGCACCAATTGGTGTCGCTTTGTAAGAGCTTAAAAAATAAATGTGAGGGCCTTATTGGCTGGGAAATTTTCTACGTATGTACACATCTGTTTCTTAAATGTTTGGACAAGGCATTCTGCCCCACCATTCGACTGCGGATGGAAAGATGGCACTGTGATGTGGCAAATGCCATTGTGTGTACGCAGGTACTCGAAGGATTGTGCCACAAACTGAGGACCATTGTCTGAAACTGTAATGCAAGGCAAGCCTTCTGTGTTGAATATCTTCACCAGGACCTTGGCATGCATCTGCTGTCACAGACGAATGATGAACAACATAAGGAAAATGAAAAAAAGCATCAATTGCTAATGACCAGGGAGTGTCTAAAAAGGACTGGAAAAATGTTAGTGGATTTTTTCCTAGGGCTGTGTAGGGGCCATCCATGGCAAAAAAGCATTGCTTGGTAATGCCTGCTGACCCAAACACTTGCAGCAGGCTACAACAAAGTGTTCCACCTCTGGATTGCTGCCCGACAGAAGCACATGGCAGCACGCCGACAGTTTTGTGTGAAAGACCCCCTCATTGACCCTCGTGTAATAAACAGAGGGTCTCCTGCCACAGAGCAGCTGTAATCACAATGCAGGGAGTAAATCCTTTGATCGACGGGAAAATAACGCCATCCAAGAGGGAGGTTGTGGGATTGAAGGGACCAGACTGCTACGGTCATCGGTCTCCAAGAGGGAGAGGTGGTGGTGCAACTCATAAAATTCCAAAGTGGGTTCAATGCCCAGCCCAATAGATAGTTGGATAACCTATGTTGTGTGCTGCATATTACCTCCCAGAGCACTGGATCCTCCATTGTAGCAGAGCAGTATGGGAACTGGTGATGGGGAGCCATTCACCATGTGCCTCACCTCTGCATCTAGTTGAAAACCAAGCAGTCACTCCTGGTCAGACGAGTGATCAGGGCACATGGTGAGCAGGGAAAGAGCATCCATGTTTGCATGTTGTGATGTGGGACAGAAATGGATTTCGAAATTGTACCAGGATAAGAATAAAGTCTATCACTGCAGACGATAAGCAGCTTTGTCCAGTAAGAACACCAATAGGTTAAACAGAGAAACCAAGGGCTTATGGTCAACAATTAAATGAAATTTTTGCACCATACAGCAACACATGAATTTTTTTTAAATTGTGGAGCAAGAGCTTCTTTTCCCACCTGAGAATAATGTCACTGGGCCGATCTGAGTGTTTTCAACACAAAGGCAGTTGATTCAATGCCATCTGAATGGTGATGGGCCAGGACAACCCCTACCTTGTACTGGGATGTCTCTGTGGCCAGGTTGAAATTTTGCAGGACATTTTACAGCGTGAAGATTATCCTTAAGCCACACCAAGGAATGCTCACAGGGTGCACACTAAACAACAGGAGCACTTTTCCAAAGCAGTAGATAAGAAGGGTGGGCGATAGTATCCACTCTGGGAATAAACTTGTGATAGTATGCCACTTTTCCCTCAGGGGCTGAGCATTCATTTGGTGGGTATGGATTTGGCAATCCCAGGATTCCTGAGGTGGGGACTGGTAAGTGCTGCCAATCCTCTGTCGCCATGAGCTACGGACATGCTTCAGGGACCACTATATGGTGTGGCAGAGGGACGTTCTGTGTCATAGGCAATGGGCATCTTGGCTTGTCTGCCTGGACCATGAGGAAGGAAAAAACCTCTATAAAAAGCCCTAAATATCAAGGTATGAGGTGCATGGCTGTGGGGATGGAACATTTGTTAGTGGTAACCTGCCGTTCTTCAGTTGTTAAAGCTTACTCAGACAAGCAGGGCTCTGTCTGAGCAGACCTGTATTTCCCTAGCTGCTCATGTGACCAAGATGGAACCCTCAAAATTAAATTCTTTCACTCCCAGTTGAATGGGAATCAGCACCCAATCCAGCAATAGGGCTTATGTGGCCCATCCTCCTGACTCAGGGATCTTTCAGAGTACTTACGTTAATGGTAACAGAACGCATGCTGCTGGTCAGAATGCATTTTATAATTGTTAAGAGGAAGGCATCTTCGACAAAGTTTCCCTTTTTACATTCAAAAAGGTTTACAGGGAATTGCAGTGAATTTAAAATCTGTCAAGTGATTGTGCACTGAAACACTTGGTAGAAACTTTTAATTTCCAACAAGTAAAAAAACCACCAGAAAGTCAATCAGACAATTGTGTTGTGGAATGCTGTTGGTAGTAACTGTTGGTTTCCAACAAGTAAAGAACTTCCAGAAAACTCAATACTTGGGGAGTATGCAATAGAAACTGAACTGCTCAATACCTTGAACTACAGCAAAGGTGTTGTGCCTTGCAGGGATCTGATTGAGATTCTGAGGCAAGAACTGAAAGCTGAGTGGGCCAAAGAAGGCATTGTTGACATGCCAAACATAATGAAAAGGGTGGATGGCAATCTGATCAGACCAGACTCATTTATTCTACATTTAACAGCACAAAACTTCCAGACCATGTCATGATAGATTTGCTTTGCCTAAGCATGTGGCCTTATTTCTGCAACCCAGTGTACTGTTTCAAGTGCCAGTGCTTTGGGCACACTATTCTCAGTTGTAAAGGAGAAACCACTTGTTGCAACTATGGTAAGGCCACCCACAAAGGAGTTGGTTGTTCATCTCCTCCAAAGTGTGTCAGCAGCTCTGAGGATCACACAGTCTTGAGTAGAGACTGCTTGAAGAAAGGAAGAACCAGGAGATAAAAACAACAAAGTTCATCCCTTATAGAGAAACCAAAAAGATCTAGTAGGCCATGCAGCTACCCATTTTTGTTGCCTCCTTTGCTTCCATTCTCAAACAGCCAGTCCAGAAAACCAATGCTGCTACACAAACCGATGTTTCTAGTGTCAGCCCTAGTACCTGCATTTGTCAATGCACTTCTGCACTGCAGATTGGAGGTTCAAGATGGTAGGATACCTGCCATCATCAGTACATGGCTCTATCATATAAGCTCCCTGATTTAAGGGAGATAAATGGCACTGAAGTAATCTATCTGGAGCTGAGTGGCTTAACTGTTGTTTCAGTCTACAAACCACTGAATATCCAGTCGCCACTCCAGTCTTACCCTCTGTACCTCAGCCATGTATATACGTAGGTGATTTCAACAGCTGTCATGCCACTTGAGGTTATAAAACGATGACGATAATGGAGAGCAACTAGTAGAACAGGTAGAAGGGAAAAAAAACTTAGTATTAGTTATGATGCCAAAGAAATGAAAACCTTTGGTTCTGATAGGTGGCAGACTGGTACCAAACCTGACCTGTGCTTTCTCTCCACTGATTAAAACACACTTCCTTTGAGTCATACCAGAAAAGTCTTAAAAAGCTTCCAAAGAAGCCAGCACCACCCTACAATAATAAATACAGGGCTTGAGATACCTGTAATAAATTCCACTAACAAGCAAAGATGGGTTCCAGGAAAGTTAACTGGGATCAGTACACTGGAGGTTGACAGCAACCTATGTTGGATAGCCCCAAAAGTAGAAAGCTACAAGAGATTTGTGAGAGTCATCATTGGTGCATCCAAATGCAATGTACCACGAGGGCTCAGGAAACATTACATCCCTTGCTGGGATGACACAATAAAAAACATATATGCAGAATACCAACAGACTGAAAACCCTAGAGCACTGAATGAAGCCAGAAAGTGGAAATGGATGGACTTGACTTCCAGTTTAAATTTCATTCATTCAAGCAGAAAGGCATGGACATTATTAAGGAAACTTGGAACTGCAATGAATGTTTGCTGTCAGCAGCCAAAGAAAACACCACCAGAACTAGCATTACTCATCGGATCAAGAGCTAAGAAGGTCTCTATGGACACAACCACTAAAGAAAAGATAAAGAATGAACTGAATGAAGAAATAGCTACCTTCATGATAACACCACCTTATCAGATTCCTTTAATGAAAGAGAGATAAATGAGGCTATCAACACAGCAAAATTGTGGTAAGAAGCAGGACTGTATGGCATATTACATTAATTTATAAAACGGACTGTGCTGGGGAACATGGAAGAACTTGGGTGAAGAGGTTCTACAGTGATGCACTCAAGTCTGGAAAAGTAGCTCAACAGTTCAAAATTGCACATAACACTAACAATCCTCAAGTGCGAAAAGCAAGTAGAGGGCCCCTCAAGTTTCAACCCAGTTGCACTGCTAAGCACATCCTTCAAACTAATGGAGTGACTTACCCGTAGCAGAATTCAAGGAATAATAAATAATATAACTCCAGCATATCAGGCTGGCTTCAGAAGCCAGCGCAGCTGCTATGAACAGGTTTTAGCCTTGACTGCCTACATTGAGGCTCAATTCCAAAAGAAACTAAATACATTAATGGCCTTTGTTGATCTGTTAGCAGCATGTGATACTGTGTGGCTAGCTGGACTACTGGTGAAACTAAAAATCATCTCCCAAGCAGAAACTGACAAAACTTGCGGGCAGTATGTTAACCAACCATTACTTCAGGGTTAGTGTTGGACAAAACAGAGTAAGTTATTTACCATAAAAAATGGGCTTCTCCAAGGACAGATTCTCTTCAACTGTGTACCAGTGACACACCAAACACTACCAGCAAAAAGTTTTGCCATGCCAATGACCTCGCTATAGCCACACATACCAGCACACTTGGGAAACTCTTGGGTGACCTTTTCAATCGACTCAACCTCATGTGCCTTAATGCTGGAGCACCCATGTTCCTTACAGACTCCATGCATTCCTGTTCCCATTTGGACCTACCACTCTGCACTGCCAAGCTTCCCCATTGTCTCAAGTGGTCCTTTCTCTCCGACACATACGTGAGCGACCATTTCCCATGTGCTATCCATTTGCTGACTCTTGCCCCACCTGCATGTAAATCCAATTGGCAGCTTTCTAAGGCTTACTGAAACCTTTACTCCTCCCTGGCGACCTTCGACGAACGTTTGTTCAGTTGTGATGACCAGGTAGAGTACCTTATGAATGTTATCCTTATGACTGCAGGACATTCCATACCTCGAAACTTCATCTTTACCGTGTTGTGTCCCGGTCCCGTCGTGAACTGAGGCATGCCGCGATGTGATTTGCATGCAGGAATGTGCTCTCCATGCTTTTAGCCATCATCCTACTATGGTGAACAGTCTTTTTTTATAAACAGTTATGTGCGTAGTGCCATTGAATTCTTCAGGAGAGCAAAAAATCTAGCTGGATTTCATTTGCACATTCTTTTAGCAGTTTCAGTCTCTCTTCTGTCATGTGGGGCAACCTCCGTCAGCTCACTGGAACCAAGGTCCATTCCCCAATTTCTGGCCTGACCATAGCAGGTGATGTTATTGTGGACCCTACTGCTATCTCCAACACCTTGGACCAATATTTTGCAGACATTTCGAGCTCCACCCACTATCACCACACCTTCCTCCCTCAGAAATGAGTGGAGACTCTGGTGATATCCTCGTCCTCTCAGGATTGTGAATGCCACACTGCTGCCATTGCTATGAGGGAGCTAGACCATGCTCTTACTTCCCTCCGATCTTCCTCCCCAGGTCCAAACCATTTTCATATTCAGATGTTGTAACACCTTTCACTTGCCGGCAAGTACTTTCTCCTTCATACAATCACAGTTGTGCCTCCCCAGGGGCTCGCCACTCTTTAGCGAGTTCGTGCTTGACTACCATGGGGCCCAAGCCTTTGCAGCATTTTTTCCCCTTCCGTGCTGCGTGTCTATCCTCTTGTTCTTTTTCCCCTTCCTTGGGGAACATGTCAGGGCTATTTTTGTAAATGTATTCTGCGCTTTCAGTAGTTAATATCATAATACTCTCCACTGTTTTTCATTCCTTTTTCCTTTCTTTGTTCACCTTCTCCTACTGTTCCTCCACTTTGGCATTTGAGGTTCCTCTTTTTCTTCTTTCTCCCTGCGCACTCCTGAAGGCCGGCCCACGAGTCTGATGTGTAACAAGTGACCGGGTAACGCATAATTCCCAGCCACAGGCCAACAGGTAGGGTTCGCACGTACTCCCTGGTACAGGCCAGGCCCAGGGAGGCTTGATTACTTGAGCTGATAAGTTCTCAAATTGCTGATTGGTCCCTCTGTCAGCTGTTTGGGAGGTGTGACCTGAGGTCATCTAAGGTGGGTGTGCCCTCTTCTGGAAAAGGCCCCCATTTGGAAGGAGCACACCATCTGGCAGTCATGGGGGATTTTCTCACAATGGACCAATCATCTTCACAGTCAGTAGTTACGAAACATAAACGGAATGAGGCTAACTATTCAAAGATCGTCCTAGCTGCACCATGGTTCCTCGTGGCTTCACATACTGAATACGGTCAGTCCTTCACTCCAGTAAATCAGTTTGTTATTCAGAAAGGTGTTGATGTAATTGCTGGCCCTGTGAAATCCTGTTCTCATTTACACAGTGGCACTTTGCTTTTGGAGACTACTTCAGATTTTCAAGCACTACAGCTGTTTGCACCTTCATTCCTCCATGGGTGTTCTGTTTGTATTGAGGTCCATCAAACGCTGAATTCGTCCTGTGGTGTTATTTACACTAGGCTGCTCAATGGTCTGGCCGAGGCTGAAATCCGAATGTACCTCTCTAATCAGGGTATATAGCAATCCATCGGGTGATGAAAAAAGTAGATGCCTCCTTAGTGCCCACACATACTCTCTTGCTCACCTTTGATAGACTGGTTCTTTCATCAAAGATCAAAGGAGGTTATGAAGTATCACAGTCAGACTGTATATTCTGAACCCGATGTGCTGCTACCAGGGTCATTGTTACAGCCACAATTGAGAGTCATGTCGACACCTGGTCAAATGTGTAACCTGTGGTAGCAGTGCTCACAAGGGTGATTGTCTGCCTCCTCCTCCCACTGCATCAACAGCAATGGCGACCATGCCGCATCCTCCTGCGATTGCTCCATGTATCTCAATGAGCGGGCTGTCCAGGAGATCTGGATGAAGGAAAAAGTGCCTTATCCAGTCGCTCACAAGTTGTTGGCTCATTGGAAACCCTGCGTTCTACCATCTCACACCTACAGTACTGTTCTTGCTACATTTCGCTCCACAAAGGATGTGGCCATGCAGACATGCAACCTCAAATTTAGCACCGTGGTTGTGAAGTCACTCAGCATCACAGTGGTGTCCCCGTCTCCTCCTCCAGCTGTGCAACACACCACCAAACTTTTGGCTCACAGTGTGAAGTCACCAGCTACACAATTGGCAAGCTGGAAAGAACAGAAGGAATATTCACATGAAGACTTTCTAAGTCCCTCCAGCTAACCAACATCTGAGTCTTTCTCTGCCAACTGGAAACACTCCAAGAAGTCAAACAAATGCAAACGGTCTTCTCCTTCACAGACTTGGAGATCCTCTTCAATGTTATCACCACATGATACCCTTGTCTAGCCAACCTCCATGTCGTTGGTGCACACCATCAACTTTTTTTCTGCCCTGGACTCTGCAGACCAACAGAAGGAGAATGCCGACACTTCTGTAGATATCACGGAGCAGGACCCTCCTGCCTCCATGCCCTGCAGCAGCAACTCTTTGAAGGCTGGCACTCGGCAGCTGCTGAGGTGACATCCCTTCATTTTTTCCTCATCATGAATCTCCTCCAATGGAACATTCACAGTCTTTGATCCAACAAAGAGGATTTATGGCTACTCTTAGAATCACAGTATCGACTTGTTCTCAGGAAAAAAAATTCCGTCCCATGACTGCTTTGAGCTCTCACATTTCTTCCCAGTTCATTTTGACCTTCCCCCTGAGGATGGCATTCCATCTGATGGGGGAGTCATGCTGCTCATACGACATGATGTTCATAGTCAGCCCTTCTCCCTGACTACCCACCTTCAAGCTGTTGCATACATTTTCCTTCCTCACTTGACCTTTTCCCTTTATACCATTTACATCCCTCCGTCATACGATGTCATCAGGGCAGACTTCCACCAGCTTATTGGGTAGCTACCTCACCCCTTTCTGCTGCTCGGCGACTTAAATGTGCTCCATCTCCTTAGGGATTCTCCCAGAACCTATCAGAGAGGTGCCCTCTTGGCTGATCTCCCCAATCAACTTAACCTCTTCTGCCTTGACACAGGAGTACTCATGTTCCCATTTGGACGTATCCTTCTGCACTGCCCAGCTTTGCCCATTGTCTTGAGTGGTCCGTTCTCTCTGACACATACACAAGTGACCATTTCCCATGTGCTGTCCATTTGCTGACTCCTTCCCCACCAATGTGCACACCAAAATGGCAGCTTACTAAGGCTGACTACAGGTTTTACTCCTCCCTGGTGAAGGTCAACGAGCAACATTTCTGCAGTTGTGATGACCAGGTAGAATATTTTACAAATGTTATCCGTACCATCAGAGAATGTTCCATTCCTTGCACTTCCTCTTTACTATGCCGTGTTCTGGTTCCTTTGAGGACTGAGGCACGCTGCAACACAATTCAAACACAGACGTGCTCACTGTGTTTTTAACCATCATCCTATGATGGCAAACAGTGTTCATTATAAACAGTATTGTGCACAGTGTTGTCACATTCTTCGGGATAGCAAAAAAGCTAGCTGGATTTCATTCACTAGTTCTTTTAACAGTTACGCTCCTTCTTCCATCATGTGGGCCAACTTCCGACGGATCTCTGAGACCAAGATCCATTCCCTAATTTCTGGCCCGACAGTAGCAGATGATGTCATCGTGGACCCTATTGCTATCTCCAACACGTTGGGTCGCCATTTTGCGGAGATTTTGAGCTCCTCCCACTGTTGCCCTGCCCTTCTCCATCAGAAACGAAGGGAGGAGGCTTGGGCAATACCCTTCTCTTCTAAGAATCATGAGTACTACAATGCTGCCTTTTCTATGAGGAAGCTAGATCATGCTCTCACTTCATCCCGATTCTCCACTCCAGAGCCAGACGATGTTCACATTCAGATGCTGCAGGCAAGCACTTCCTGCTTAATACGTACAACCATATATAGGCAGAGGGCATGTTTCCCAGACGATGGCATGGAGCCACTGTCATACCCATACCTAAACCTGGTAAGGACAAACATCTTCCTTGTAGCTACTGCCCCATTTCTCTCATCAGGTCTGTTTGCGAGGTGATGGAATGTATGATTTATGTCGAGCTGGTATGGTAGCTTGAGACTCGCAATTTACTATCCACTGCACAGTGTGGATTTCGAGTCCACTGTTCTGCAGTTGACCACTTTGTCAATTTGTCCACCCATGTCATGAATGGTTTTCTGTGGAAATCTCAGACTGTGGTCGTGTTTTTTGGTTTGGAGAAAGCCTACAACACTTGCTAGAGGACTGGTATCTTTTGTACTATCTGCACATGGGACTTCTGTTTTTCAGGAATTTTTAAAAGACCGAGTTTTCAAGGTATATGTGGGTTCTGCCTTGTTGGACACCTTTATTCTGGAAAATGATGTGCCTCAGGGTTCTGTCCTGAGTGTTGTTCTCTTTGCTGTCGCCGTTAACCCTATAATGACCTGTCTCCTACTGGGCATCTACAGCTCTCTTTTCGTTGATGATTTTGCCATCCATTGCTGTTCTCCACAGATATATCTCATTGAGCGGCATCTTCAGAGGTGTCTTGATTATCTTTACTCATGGAGCATCAACAATGGGTTTCGTTTCTCCACTGACAAAACTGTTTGTGTGAATTTCTGGTGGTGCAATTGGTTTCTTCCGCCATCTATACGTCTTGGGTCTGTTGCTCTTCCGTTCATTGAAACTAAGAAATTCATGGGCTCATGCTTGATAGGAAACTTTCATAGTCCTCCCACACGTCTTACGCAGCAGCCCACTATATGCAGTCCCTTAGTGTCCTAAGTGTCCTCAATGGTACTTCCTGATGTGTAGATCACAGATCGAATCACCCTCCTCCATTTGTACCGGTCCCTTGTCCATTCGGAACTGTACTATGGGTGTTTCGTTTATGCATCTGGATGTCCGTCCCTTTTACGCTGCCTCAATACTATCCACCATTGTGGCATCTGTTTGGCCACTGGTGCCTTTTACACTAGCCCAGTATTCAGAAGCTGCCAAACTATCACTGTCCTACGTCCTTGACTTTCTTCTCAGCAGATATGCATGTGGCTTGTCTGCCATGCATAGCCACATATCCTATACCTCTTTCTTCAATGACTACTTTGATCGTCAATATGGGGCACGTCCTTCTTCTCTGTTACCTCCTCGAGTTTGCTTTCAGTTCTCTCTCAGGCAGCTTAACTTCACGCTACTTTCAACTTTTCGGTGGGTGCAAACCCTTCACTGCCTTGGCTTTGTGTGTCAGCCTGTGTTCACTTTGGCCTTCATTCGCTTGCTAAGGACACCACTCCAGCCTCTCCCTTTTGCCTTCAGTTTCATGACCATCACATCGAACTGATGGCTCTTTCACATCGAACTGATGGCTCTTTGACTGACCGTGGTGTCAGGTGTGCCATTGTCATTGGCATTGACGTTTTTTCAGTATTGGTTTCGGAACATTGCTCAGTATTTACAGCAGAGCTCTTTGCCCTGTATTAGGCCATGCAGTACATCCGGCAACACAGGCTTTACAATTGTGTCATCTGCTCAGACTCACTCACTGCCCTTCAAAGCCTCTGTGTGCTGTACACTGTCCATCCCTTAGTGCAATGGGTCCAGGAAAGCTGTCACTTTCTCACTCTTGATGGAGCCCATATGATGTTCATGTGGGTTGCCGGTCATGTCAGTCTGACAGGAAATGAGGCCGCTGATGTTGCTGCCAAGGCTGTAGTCCTTCATCAGCCCGCTAGTTCGTACATTCCCTCTGATGTTCTCCTTGTAGCCATCTGTCAGCAGGTGGTGTCACTTTGGCATCACCACTGGTCCTCCCTTCATGGTGACAAGGTCCATGTTATTGAGTCCCTCCCAGCAGCTTGGACGACCTCCTCTTGACTGTGTCACCATGAGGAGGTCATTTTAACTAGGCTGCGTATTGCGCATTGTCTTTTTAGCCATCGTCATTTGTTGAGTGGTGGTCCCCCACCACTTCTTTTCACATTGCACTCAACTTTTGACGGTCCATCATTTCGTGATGGAGTGCCCTTCCTTTAACCACTTACCTTTCATTTATGTTTGCCTTCTGAGTTATTGGCTGTTTTAGTGAATGACACATGAGCTGTCAACCACATTTTACTATTTATTCGTTGTAGCAATATGGTGAAGGCCATTTAATTTTTAGTTCTGGACCTCCGTTTCTTTATGGCGTGGTTTATAGACCTTTCTCCATGTCCCTGTTTTTAACTGTCTTCACTTCTGTCGATTGGTGTTCTACAGTTTTGACATGAGCACATATGAAACTAGTGGTTTTTGTACCCTAAAACAAAACAAACAAATAAACAGTTGCATTTGTGCATATGGCACATTTCCCAGATGCTGGCATGAAGCCACTGTAATACCCCTACTTACGTCTAGTAAGGACAAACACCTTCCTTCTAGCTGCTGCCCTATCTCTCTCACCAGCTGTGTTTGCAAGGTGATGGAAAGTTTTATTCATGGTCAGCTGATATGGTGGCTCGAGTCTCACAATTTACTAGCCATTGCACGGTGTGGATTTTGAGTGCGCCATTCTGCAATGGACCATCTCATCACTTTGTCAGCCCATGTTATGAACAGTTTTCTGCAGAAATACCAGACTGTGGCTGTGTTTTTGGATTTGGAGGAAGCCTACAACACCCGCTGGAGAACTGGTATCTTCCGTACTCTATACGTGTGGGGCCTATACATGTGGGGCCTCCATGGCCACCTGTCCCATTTCCTTCAGGAATTTTTAAAGTACAGAGTTTTTTGGGTACGTGTGGGCTCAGCCTTCTTGAACACGTTTATCCAGGAGGAAAACTAGTGGTTTTTGTGCCCTAAAACGAAACATAATCTTCTTTGCTATAGCCATTGACCCTATCATGGACGATTTCCCGCCAGGCATCTCTGGCTCCCTTTCCATTGATGACTTTGCGACCTGTTGCAATATACCACAGACCTACCTCCTTGAGTGCCATCTTCAGCAATGCCTTGATCATCTTTACTCATGGAGCATCGACAATGACTTTTACTTTTCCACTGACAAAACCGTTTTATGAATTTCTGGCAGTGCAACAGGTTTCTACCACTGTCTTTACGCCTTGGACCTGTTGCTCTTCCATTCACTGAGCATATGAAACTCCTAGGGCTCATGCTGGACAGGAAAATTCTTGGTCCTCCTATGTGTCTTACCTGCCTCCACGCTGTACCTTGTCCCTCAATGTCCTACGTGTCTTAAACGGTACTTCCTTGGGAGCGGATCAAACCACCACCCTCCTCCATTTGTACTGATCCCTTGTCCATTCAAAACTACCCTATGTCTATTTCGTTTTTTCATCTTCACATCCATCCATCTTATACAGTCTTAACAAAATCCACCATTGTGGAACATGTTTGACCTCTGGTACCCTTTACATTAGCCTCGTTGAGAGAGTCTATTCAGAAGCTGCTGAACTGCCACTGTCATATTGGTATGATGTCTTCCTCAGTGGATACACATGCTGTTTGTCAGCCATGCCCCACCACCCGTCCTACACCTTCTTCTCTGATGCCTCCCTTGACTGCCCTTGACACAGTGGGGCAGGCCCTTCTTCTCTGTTACCTCCCAGAGTTCACTCTCAACTACTGCTTCAGAAACTTAACTTCACACTACCTTCCAAGTTCCCAGTGGGTGTGAACTGTTCACTGCCTTGATTTTATGTGACAGCCCATGTTTATCTTGGACTTCATTCGCTTTCTATGGACACTACGCTGAATTTGATCTGTCACTGTAAGTTGATCCTTGCATGCAACTTAGTGATAGCACCTCTCTGTACATTGATGGCTTTAAGACTGGTTGTAGTGTCAGGCATGCCTTCATCAAGAACATTGCTTGATTTTTACAACAGAGCTCTTCACCCTCTGTCAGGCCACCCTCTATATCTGGTGACACAGGCTTTTCAATTTTCATATGCTCAAATTCTGTCAGTGCTTTTCAGAGCTCTGTGTGGTATACACAGTCCATCTCTTAGCACTGAAGGTGCAAGAAAGCTTCCACTTGCTTGCTGTTGAGGGAGCCACTGTGATGTTCAGGTGGGATCCTGGTCACGTCAGTCAGTCTGACAGGAAGTGAGGCTGCTGACTCTGCTGCCAAGGCTGCTGTCATCCTACCTTGGCCTGCTAGTTCTTGCAGTCCTTTGGATGAGCCCCATGTTGTTGCCTATTTGCAGGTGGTGTCACTTTGGGTTCATCACTGGTTTTCTCTCCATGGAATAACCTCTGGGGAACTAAACCTCTCCCAGCAGCTTGGCCAACCTCCTCTCGGCCCTCTTATCACGAGCAGATCATTATAGCTAGTTTGCATATTGGGTACTGTCCTCCTAGCCATCACCATTTGTTAAGTGGTGATCCCCCACCACTTTCTGCTTATTGTCATCAACCTTTGAAGGTTCATCATTTTCTGACCAAATGCCTTTTTTTTCTTACCACTTATTTTCCAGTGTATAGGTGCTGTCTGAGCTATCAACTGTTTTAGCAAATGTCACACTGGTTGTAGTCCACATTTTACTTTTTATCCATCATAGCAATATGGCGAAGGACATTTAATCTTTGGTTCAGGACCTCTGCTGTCTCTGGGATGTATTTTGTGGACCTTTCTTCAAGGGGAAGTCTTTGTTTTTAGCTCATTGCTTCTATCAATTGGGCTTAATGTATAGTCACTTTTTTTAACTTCTTTTACTTATTCGTGTTATAAGGTTATGACATGGGCACTTATGACTTCAGTTATTTTTGTCCAATTAGAGAGAGAGAGAGAGAGAGAGAGAGAGAGATATGCTGTTTTGATTTCGCGTCTAACAGGATCCAAAGGTAGGATTCGATCAAGTTGATTTCTGAAAAGTATTGATGCCAAGAACAAGGACGGGCAGAGGGTTGAGTGTGATATGTGCCATGAAATAGTTTGTGCAACTTAACTCTCGGGCAAACAGATCTGAAAACTCAGAAGACAAGGGACCCATTTCATGATAAGACATGTGGTCCAACACTAGATGCATCGCATCCATGATAGAAAAACTAAAGGAAGCAAAGGCATCTAACCCAAACAAATTTTCAGTGCTCACATCATCAACAATTATGTGTATAATGGAATGGACTACTGACTTGTAAACTGTGTCAGCTGTGGCTTGGCTGAGAATAATAGGAATCTGCTGTTGGTTATAGTTTGCCAAGTGACACTCGACACATGTCAGTGGTGGTGGGGACCCCAGCCTGGTGTACGTTTTTATGTTGAGTAGGAGCACTGGTGCCCTCACGTCAACTTCTAGGATTAATGGCTTATCCATCACCTGCGCTTCAATGTAAAATTGTTCTGGCCTGCAAACAATGGTGAATATAACAATGAAACAGTATGAATATCATGCCCATTGATTCCTGCAGTGACTCTTTGGGGGGGGGGGGGGGGGGGGCTTAAAGATTGACGTACCATTGCTATGTGACCTTTTTTTCGGGATACCCAGTACGTGGGTCAAGCCACGAGCTCATGCTGTAGGGAACAAGGAGGACACAAAGAAAGTGGTGTTCACTGTTCCTGTTGCCTACAACATGTTTGTCCATGTCAGCCCAATTGATTGGCTTGTTTGTATTGCAGCTACCTCCTCTGACATCCCCCTCCCTCAGTCCTGGTGCACCACTAGGCTCCATGTGCCAATACTGCACACTATCAACAATGGCAACATAACTCCAACCCTGTAACTGGCGGCCCACAGCATGGAAGACATTGAACGACTGTGCAATGTTCAAAACCTCTTGTAACATAGGATACTCAAACTGAAGGGCAAGTTGATGCACCTCCTTATCTGAGCCAGGATGAAAGATTGCATCTCTGATCATTGTGCACACATAACACTGAACTGGCATGACTGTGGCGATAAAGCTTGGTCACGTAAGCTTGATACAGTTTCTGCAGCTGTTTGTGACATTGTTAGAATTCACCACGTGCAGCAACCATATGCATATGCTTGTGGTAATAGGATAGGAAACAACACACAGTGTCAAAGAAAAGTGGCACTGATTCTTATAGAAGAGGTAACTGGCACAGCAAGTGATACATATGAGGCGGTATCCACCGTAAGGAAAGAGCCTCAAAGACCTCCGTGGCGGCACCTGAGTCTGTGTCAACATAGCTAACTACTGATCCAACACAGCTGTTGCAGAAGGGACTGGAATAAAGCCTCCATGGGAGAGTCGAATGGCAGAAAGACTACAGAATCTGAAACCTGCAAAAATTCTACCCTTGATGTAACTAATTATGTTCTAATTAGTTACACAAGGAAACACATGAAAAAGAGGTACAATTTACTGGGTCACAGGATAACACCCATAAGAAAATAGTGAAAGTAGTTTACATTTCTCGAAGACATTAATAACTGAGGTCCTTGAGCCCCATGCACGCCCATATAAAGATGCTATCCACATTAGGTGTTGCTGGCATGGAGCTATGTGTGCAGAGCAGACCTGGTATGGTGGTGAGTGACAGAGCTACCCCTGGTGACCGCCTCAGGTAGTTGCAGGTACACCGTTTTGAGTGTTGGTGTGCACTATGCTGGCTAAGCGGCTTGACTTACATCCGCTTTGGGCACTAGGTATAGTAATCAGCGTGTTACTACAGTATGTTCTACACAAGGCAAGGACCTGAGTGAGTGGAAGAAATATTGAACAAACCTTTCACAACTTCAGTATTTAATTGTTCAAGATAACATATGCATATAAACAGTATAACAATAATTAGAAGGCAGCACACACTTCCTTTACATATCATTTTCTTTTGTGGCAAATAACTTTAAGGAGAAAAAAAAAAAAAAAAAAGGAAACTGAAATTCTATCCCTTAATGTAGCTAGCTCTTACAATATTGAAACAAATTTCGTAATAAAAATGCTTTAGGATGACCATGTGCATTGTTGGCTTTTTTGTTAGCCTGTGTATTGTGAATATTTCTCTTTCAAATATTGACTCCATCCCGTGGGAGAACACTTACAGGAAAACCATTGATACAATTGAGTCAAAATCTGAAACAGAATTGTCAGTGAAGTACAACACTTAGCACTGAAAGCACATTTGTTAGAGGCATCAATGTATAGATAGAACAGAACTGCCCCCGGGATGGAGAAAACTGCTGTTCATACAAAAATAGAATATTTTAGAGTATGCAAACATTACAAGCAGAATAAACTTTGAGAATCTTCTAGAAATGGTAGATACTGAAAAAAAAATGTTTGCCGGTGATCAGATTTGGAGTGGCGACATACAGCACACCAGACAGTGATGGTAACCACTGCTTCTCACTGTGTGCAGTACAGCTCATGGCAGTATCTAATTCTCATGCAACCTTCATATGAAAACAAAGAAAAAAATTAAATTAAGAAGCCAAAAAAGCACAATGTACTTGACTATAACATAAGTGTAGTTAGATTAAGTTCAGTCACTCTCATTATACCACTGTTTGCTATGTTCCATGCCATTCTATTCCATTAATGTTTGTTGTGAGACCCACCATTTTAAATACATTGTGGGATGTTTTGACATGATTGTCTAGGTCATAAACAAATGTTCAGTGGTAATCAGCTAAAGTTGATTCTTTAATTTGTCATACACACAAAGTTTGGACCTGTATCACTCATTTTCTCCCAAATAGATTCTTTCTGTGTTCACAATGTAAGCACTGACCAAGGTGGCACAGAAGTTAGTATAATGAACTCACATTCAGGAAGATGACGATTCAAATTCCAATCAGGCCATCCAGACTTAGGTTTTCCATGATTTCTCCTAATTACTCAAGGCAAATGGCTCGATGTTCCCTTTGAAAGTGGATGACTGAGTTTCTTTCTCATCTGTCCTTGATTTGAGCTTGTAGTCTTTCTGTAATAACATCATTGTTGACAGGATGTTAAACTCTGATGTTCCTCCCTTCCTTTTTCACAATTTAAATGCTAAGCTTTCAGTAAGAGTTAATGGTCACACACAGTCTATACTGATGATACTCAGTATGCGATAGAGTATACATTGCAACACAATAGTTACTTCTTTGATTCTGGCTTGACCATGTGATCAGTTTGGATTCTGTGCTCCTGAACCTGCACTGTGCAGCTACACTGGTACAGATCTCTACTGCAGGTTCTTGACTGCCATGATGCACCACCCATAACTGATCAGAATTTTTTCCGTTATTGTGTAACTGCTTTCTACTATACTGCTCCCCACCCCATTTTGAAGCATTTCCTATACTGTTTCCATTACTTTGTCTCCTCCTTAAAAATTTGCTTTGTATCTCTTTATCATTCTCATATTTTGCTTTTCTGCAGTTGACATTTTTTTAATGTTTATCCCTTATATCTGATAAATAAATCACATTCTATCTTCATTTGATTGGGTTTTCAAATCTCGTCTGATGCAGTCTCCAACAATCAGTCTTTCTTTCTCATCCTGTCTGGTAAGTCTCCCCTGACCCAGGATTCTGGACAACTTTTCCGAACTCTGCCCCCTTTCCTAAACCAACTCTGCCCCTTTTCCTAAACCTCACCAGTCCTTTTCCTTCACCTCTCTTCCTTCCTCTTTAAGCCTTCTGCCAGATGAAGGAGCGAGCCACTGGCTCCAAAAGCTTGCCCACTTTAATACCCTTACGTGTGTGCTCTCCTGTGCTTTCTGAGTAGATTTTTTTATCTATCCAATACATTACATTTGCAAAAATTTATTGTTTATATTTGATGATAGCAAAGAAGGGAAAGCAGAAAGGTGGAAGGAGTATATAGAGGGTCTATACAAGGGCGATGTACTTGAGGACAATATTATGGAAATGGAAGAGGATGTAGATGAAGATGAAATGGGAGATACGATACTGTGTGAAGGGTTTGATAGAGCACTGAAAGACTTGAGTCGAAACAAGGCTGCTGGAGTAGACAACATTCCATTAGAACTACTGACGGCCTTGGGAGAGCCAGTCCTGACAAAACTCCACCATCTGGTGAGCAAGATGTATGAGACAGGTGAAATACCCTCAGACTTCAAGAAGAATATAATAATTCCAATCCCAAAGAAAACAGGTGTTGACAGATGTGAAAATTACCAAACTATCAGTTTAATAAGTCACAGCTGCAAAATACTAAGGCGAATTCTTTACAGACGAATGGAAAAACTGGCAGAAGCCGACCTCAGGGAAGATCAGTTTGGATTCTGTAGAAATGTTGGAACACGTGAGGCAGTACTGACCTTACGACTTAGATTAGGAAATGAGACACTTAAATTAGTAAAGGAGTTTTGCTATTTGGGGAGCAAGATAACTGATGATGGTCGAAGTAGAGAGGATATCAAATGTAGACTGGCAATGGCAAGGAAAGCGTTTCTGAAGGAGAGAAATTTGTTAACATCGAGAATAGATTTAAGTGTCAGGAAGTCATTTCTGAAAGTATTTGTATGGAGTGTAGCCATGTATGGAAGTGGAACGTGGACGATAAATAGTTTGGACAAGAAGAGAATAGAAGCTTTCAAAATGTGGTGCTACAGAATAATGCTGAAGATTAGCTGGATAGATCACATAACTAATGAGGAGGTATTGAATAGAATTGGGGAGAAGAGGAGTGTGTGGCACAACTTGACAAAAAGAAGAGACCGGTTGGTAGGACATGTTCTGTGGCATCAGGGGATCACAAATTTAGCATTGGAGGGCAGCGTGGAGGGTAAAAATCGTAGAGGGAGACTAAGAGATGAATACACTAAGCAGATTCAGAAGGACATAGGCTGCAGTAAGTACTGGGAGATGAAGAAGCTTGCACAGGATAGAGTAGCATGGAGAGCTGCATCAAATCGTTTAAGGACTGAAGACCACAACAACAACAACAGCTTCATTCTTCAATCATTTGTATTATTCATGTAGTCTATAATGTGGCATACAGGCATAAGATCCAGTACATTCCTCTATGACATTTAATGTTCATAGCAAATTTTTTGCTCATTGATTTTTGTTGTGTTAATGCAGCAAATTTCTGATATTGGTGTGGGAAGCTCAGTCAGTTGAGCATTGCCTGTGAAGGCAAGGTTGTGTGGATTGGAGACCCAATCTGGCACACTGTTTTAGCCTGTCTGCAATTTCCAAAACTGTGCACACTCGATTGCAGAGTGGAAGACTCACTGTGTAATTATAAGATGCACTTTACATTTGATGTAAGGGTAGAGGTACGACTTATGTAAACAAGGGTAGTCTGATATGGGAGCAGCAACATATTACAGCTTTCCTTGTGTCATTTGGTTGCTGATATTTCAGGCTGTGTAGGACTGACAGCAACATATTTCTCATATTTTTCTAATCAAAGGAATAAATACATTGATGGGTGAGAAGGCAACCATTCTTATCCAAATGAGAATAGCGTTGTGTGTGAATAGTAGACTCCATTGAGATGGCCTGATGATTACGAAAGTAATCTGTCCATCATCATCAAAACAATCAGGAACAGTTTCCACCATTGTTTTGGTCTGTTCAATATATTAGCCTCACAATTTTCCTGTATTTTCTGAAGTGCTGTTCCACCACCAACCCGTTCCAGTCCTCTCCTTTTTTCTGAATTCTTGGTCTTTTGCCCTAGAGCTTCAGTTCATGCATTTTTCTTGAAATTCTATCGCATGTTATTCTCTTAACACATCCGTACTGCTTAAGCCTTGCAGGTTCTATCCACTGTTTCTAAGTGTTTCTGTACCATCTCCCAGTTTCTTAATTTCGTTGAGTTCATTCTTGATACTCCCCCTCTGCTTCTGTGAAATTTCATTTTATATGCCTGTATCTTGCTAAAGGAGATCAGATGTGGAAGTGACCATAAAAACTGAATATTTCTTTCATGCCCCACAAAAATAGCAATTTCCCCCACTTTCAAAAGTGTATGGTTTGTTAATATTTGCACTTTTATTTGCCTTAAAATGTTGTGTGTAGCTTGTGGCCTCTTGCTGTAGTCACTTGCTTTTTTGGTTCAGTGATGCTTGGCAACCAGAAAAATGGATTTTTCTTGAGTTTTGTCAGTCACTTTGTCAGAAAGATTCCACATACATGTTGAAGAAAGCTGTGACAGGTAACAGAGCTTATAAACACATTACTTTATTTTTTGTTGTCATGAATTAAGATTTGTAAAGATTGCTTTCTCCATTCCTGATAATATCAGACATTACTACATATGATGTCTGTGACTTTAGCTTTTCAGTTTTGTTTCCATGTTTGTGGTGTACAAAATAAAAAGAGTGAAGAAATTTAATATTAATCTTAAGTTCTGTAGCAATCAGTTTAAAACTGCAACAGTTACCAGGGATGCTGTGGAAGATTGATCTGTGCAACAAGAGAAATTGCCATGTAATAGTATCAAATGCAAACTTCCTTTTATGTGGGGACTCTTTTGGCCGTTACGTGTAGTTAATGACAGACAATATTGTAACATTCAAATAAGAAAGCTGAAGTGAAAAGGTCATGTCCAGAAGTGAATCGGAACGAAGTAAAGACATTAATGGAACCACCTTTCAAGTGGAAAATGTATAAAATGGCCCCAGCCCCCTCCCCATAAAAGGCAGTCGAATTGTGAAAATTAATAAAATATTGTTTATGGAAGTGTGTCATAAAACTTTCAGGAGTGTTAATTCCAATTGCTTTATTGTTACTCAAAAAGGCCTTACTTTCATTTGTTTCAGGACCATAAAGACTGTGAGGTAGCACTATCAAAATACAAAATTGCTACTCAGTATGCACCTGAATCTGCACCATTGTGGAGTAACATTGGAATGTGCTTTTTTGAAATGAAAAAGTTCATTGCAGTAAGTCATTGTGGTATTACAAATACAAAATGCAAGTTCAGTGTACTGTTCTGTTCTCATTTCTTGTCTTTTCTTCCTGCCCATTCATTGCATTTTGTACAACCTTCACAGAGCACAGACTAAACACCTCGACCTTGTCATCGTGTGTTAAGATTTTCATCATACCACCCTAATTTTGATTTTCTTTGATTTTCTGAGATCAAATACAGGTAATTTGAATAGCAGGTTGGTTCTTGCAGTGAAACAATGCCCAAGGCTTCCACTATCAAATGTCAGTTTGCATCTGTGCTTCATATTTAATGACCTTATTGCCAATGTGACATTATGTGCTAAAAGTTTTTCCATTGTTTTGTTGAATCTTCTTATTCTGTCAATGATCCCAATTCTAAATTATTTTCTCCATTCTCTTCTCAATTGTTTTTTGTCCCTTCTTATTTATTTAGTGCTATTATTCGTCTCTGTCACCATCTTAAAAATCTTATTGGCTCCAGTATAAAGAGTACTACCCTTTTTCCTCCTGCTTAATAATGTGTAACTAATTTCCATTGAGCACTATTTGTAATTTGGTTTGCCACTTCTTAACTCAGCACATTACTTTCTTTTTACAATTATGACTTGTGTATTTTCAGGCCATCAGCTGCCTTAAGAGAGCAAATCACCTGTCTCCTTTTGATTGGAAAATATTATACAACCTTGGACTGGTTCATTTAGTGACACAGCAGTATGCATCAGCTTTTCATTACTTGTCTGCATCGATAAATCTCCACCATAGATATGGGAATGCATTTATGCTGCTTGCTCGTAAGTTTATTATACTGAATTAGTTATCAAAATATTCAATGAATTGTACACTGTTTATAAAAAGCTAACTAGTGGCACACAGTGACATTGTTTCAAGGAATATGAATTGTTCAAACTGTATAAATTTGTCACAGAAAAGAAGGGGAATCTGAAATGTAGTGGAAAAATATTGGCCAGCTATGAGTAGGACTCCATACAAACTTCATTATGTATATATTATAAAATGGATAGATTGCCACTCACTATACAGTGGAGATGTTAAGTCGCAGACAGGCACAACAAAAAGTCTGTTTGTTTAGCTGTCTTTTTTTTCTGTCTGCAACTCAGCATCTCCACTATGTGGTGAGTAGCAATCTATCCTTTTCATTGTATTGTAATTCAATCCCGTCTCCGGCCATCCTGATTTAGGTTTTCCGTGATTTCCCTAAATCGTTTCAGGCAAATTGCTGGGATGGTTCCTTTGAAAGGGCACGGCCGATTTCCTTCCCAATCCTTCCCTAACCCGAGCTTGCGCTCCATCTCTAATGACCTTGTTGTCGACGGGACGTTACACACTAACCACCACCACCACCACCACCATCTGTATTGTAAATATGTATACAGACAGTTCATCCATCCTGGGAATTGAGGATACTGACAGTTTTTGCTTGTTATTGACATTCATACTGGCAAGATATTGGTCCTGAAAATTCAGTTTTTTGAGAATCTTTTAATTATAATTTTGAAATAAGACATTTGACAAAAAAAAATTCGTTTTATATGACATAATTACATATTTACACTTTTCAAATGTTTTTTCTTTACTTGCACTGTAAAACATTGCTGTTTCTGTAATATTGATTCTAGGCCAGTGGGAAGTACCCTATAGGTTTTGATGAGCAAATTTCTGGCTATCAAAGTATGTGACATAAATGGCCATATGTTGTGATTACATTGACTTAGAAGCTTCAGCTTCAATTCTTTGCACCAACAAAGAACCATGTGTGACATAAATTTCAACTTGATATAACTACTTGTTCCTGAGAAAATGGGTTTTTAAGAGTGATATAACTACTTGTTCCTTAGAAAATGGGTTTTTAACAGTCTGACAGACAGATGGACGGAAAACAAAGTCATCATATAAGGGTTCCATTTTTACTGATTGAAGTACAGAGCCATAAAAAAGGCTAAAAAGCTACTAACAGACTTCTGTGGATCAGTATTTGCTCCCAAAAAATTTTATATATCCAAGAAACTAATACTTATGACAGGATAGCAAACAGGATTGTTTAAAAACTGACACAAATGGCAGCTTTTAGAACTAGAGATTTCTTCATTTGAGGAAACTGTGGAATTGAACTATTTGGGGATTAAGTGAAAAGTCATTTGATATCCTGTGTGAAGACACTGGAGTTCTTTGCAGCAGTGGTTCCTATTTTCTTAATTGACAGGAATCCTCGGCATTTGCTTCGAATTACAGGCTTTAGCCTGGCAGTAAGGATCTCACTGTAATGTACACTGTTTATTGTTGTGCCCCTTTCCCTATAATGTTCCAGTACTGGACCTTGTGCATCTCAAAAAACTTTAAGCATCAGTTTTTCAGGGGATGGTTGGGTCTTGCACTTCTTCCTTAATGGTGAATTTGGATGTTTCCATTCCATGTTCTGCCGTTTACTCTCCGGCTTGTTATGATGGATCCATTTTTTGTCACCTGTCTGTTTTTTATATTACAGGCAATCCTAGAACATTGGCTCATAGGACCTGTGTAATGCCTGAAGCTGACAGCTTGCTTAACAAACTAATGTACCTGCAACTGGTATTCAAGAAACTTCAATATTCGTCACAACGTTTAAGAAAGTCTTTCAAGAAATAATGATAATCAACCATGGGAAAATGTTAAATAGTATTTCTTGCATGTGTAAGGAATGTTCCTTTAAAAGTGCTAGATTCATGAAAATGTTTGAACAGAGGTTCTCTTCAGCCAATTGACCAAGATGGAAACCTTTGTGAGGGCTGTGAGGAATGAATTTTTTTGTGAACGATAGGCATCTACAAAGTTTTGTGTGACTGTGTACAATAGACATCTAGCATACTAAAAGAATCAACAACATAGGAAAAGAAAGTGAAGATAGGAAAAGATATATTGCTACATACTGTAAAGAATGCATGTCAAGTTGTGGACAGGCGTGATTAAAAGACACTCACCTGTAGTTTTCAGTCACAGCCTTTGTCAGTAAGGAGGACACACACACAACATACAGACTTCCACACAAACAAGCACACCTCATACGCTCACGACTGCCAACTCCAGCGTCTCTGGCCTCACACATCATAACTTTAAATTACTTACCAGACAGCAATGTAATATTTGGTGTCCTACAGAAGAAAGTAAGAACTGTCCAGTTACAATTTCATCATTAGCGCCAAAAAATTTTTGGCCTATAACCAATAAAATCGTTACTTTAATACCAATAAAATTTATATTCTAGCTCTTCACTCCACTTCTTAATCAGGTTTCCAAGTTAATGTTACCCTGAATTGTCAATAATTATACAGAAATAGAAATTCCATTACTGATACTGAGGAGGTAGAAATGAAGAATCAGTTAAAAATCATTGTTTCTGAAGGCAAATTGCAGACATGAAAGGCTATTTTGCTGAATTTTAATATCTGGATGAACAGGCAAATACAAAATCCAATCAAAATCACTGTGCTCGCATACTGATGGTAACATTTTTTGTCACTCTTGCATTGTCTCATACTCATATAAATAAAAATAAATAAATATGAATATAATAGAGGGAAACAATCCACGTGGGAAAAATATATCTAAAAACAAAGATGATGAGACTTACCGAACAAAAGCGCTGGCAGGTCGATAGACACACAAACAAACACAAACATACACACAAAATTCAAGCTTTCGCAACAAACAGTTGCTTCATCAGGAAAGAGGGAAGGAGAGGGAAAGACGAAAGGATGTGCGTTTTAAGGGAGAGGGTAAGGAGTCATTCCAATCCCGGGAGCGGAAAGACTTACTTACCTTAGGGGGAAAAAAGGCACACACACACACATATCCATCCGCACATACACAGACACAAACAGACATTTGTAAAGGCAAAGAATTTGGGCAGAGATGTCAGTCGAGGCAGAAATAAAGAGGCAAAGATGATGTTGAAAGACGGGTGAGGTATGAGTGGCGGCAACTTGAAATTGAGGCTGAGGCCTGGCGGATAACGAGAAGAGAGGATATACTGAAGTGCAAGTTCCGATCTCCGGAGGTCTGACAGGTTGGTGTTAGTGTGAAGTATCCAGATAACCCGGACGGTGTAACACTGTGCCAAGATGTGCTGGCTGTGCACCAAGGTATGTTTAGCCACAGGGTGATCCTCATTACCAACAAACACTTTCTGCCTGTGTCCATTCATGTGAATGGACAGTTTGTTGCTGGTCATTCCCACATAGAAAGCTTCACAGTGTAGGCAGGTCAGTTGGTAAATCACGTGGGTGCTTTCACACATGGCTCTGCCTTTGATCGTGTACACCTTCCGGGCTACAGGACTGGAGTAGGTGGTGGTGGGAGGGTGCATGGGACAGGTTTTACACTGGGGGCGGTTGCAAGGGTAGGAGCCAGAGGGTAGGGAAGGTGGTTTGGGGATTTCATAGGGATGAACTAAGAGGTTATGAAGGTTAGGTGGACGGCGGAAAGACACTTTTGGTGGAGTGGGGAGGATTTCATGAAGGATAGATCTCATTTCAGGGCAGGATTTGAGGAAGTCGTATCCCTGCTGGAGAGCCACATTCAGTGTCTGATCCAGTCCCGGAAAGTATCCTGTCACAAGTGGGGCACTTTTGGGGTTCTTCTGTGGGAGGTTCTGGGTTTGAAGGGATGAGGAAGTGGCTCTGGTTATTTGCTTCTGTACCAGGTCGGGAGGGTAGTTGCGGGATGCGAAAGCTGTTTTCAGGTTGTTGGTGTAATGGTTCAGGGATTCTGGACTGGAGCAGATTCGTTTGCCACGAAGACCTAGGCTGTAGGGAAGGGACCATTTGATGTGGAATGGGTGGCAGCTGTCATAATTGAGGTACTGTTGCTTGTTGGTGGGTTTGATGTGGACGGACGTGTGAAGCTGGCCATTGGACAGATGGAGGTCAACATCAAGGAAAGTGGCATGGGATTTAGAGTAGGACCAGGTGAATCTGATGGAACCAAAGCAGTTGAGGTTGGAGAGGAAATTCTGGACTTCTTCTCCACTGTGAGTCCAGATCATGAAGATGTCATCAATAAATCTGTACCAAACTTTGGGTTTGCAGGCCTGGGTAACCAAGAAGGCTTCCTCTAGGCGTCCCATGAATAGGTTGGCGTACGAGGGGGCCATCCTGCTACCCATGACTGTTCCCTTTAATTGTTGGTATGTCTGGCCTTCAAAAGTGAAGAAGTTGTGGGTCAGGATGAAGCTGGCTAAGGTAATGAGGAAAGAGGTTTTGGGTAGGGTGGCAGGTGATCGGCGTGAAAGGAAGTGCTCCATTGCAGCGAGGCCCTGGACATGTGGAATATTTGTGTATACGATCAAAGGCAGAGCCACGTGTGAAAGCATCCACTTGATTTACCAACTGAGCTGCCTACACTGTGAAGCTTTCTATGTGGGAATGACCAGCAACAAACTGTCCATTCACATGAATGGACACAGGCAGAAAGTGTTTGTTGGTAATGAGGATCACCCTGTGGCTAAACATGCCTTGGTGCACAGCCAGCACATCTTGGCACAGTGTTACACCGTCCGGGTTATCTGGATACTTCCCACTAACACCAACCTGTCAGAACTCCGGAGATGGGAACTTGCCCTTCATTATATCCTTTCTTCTCGTTATCCGCCAGGCCTCAACCTTCGCTAATTTCAAGTTGCCGCCACTCATACCTCACCCGTCTTTCAACATCATCTTTGCCTCTTTACTTCTGCCTCGACTGACATCTCTGCCCAAATTCTTTGCCTTTGCAAATGTCTGCTTGTGTCTGTGTATGTGCGGATGGATATGTGTGTGTGTGCGAGTGTATACCTGTCCTTTTTTCCCCCTAAGGTAAGTCTTTCCGCTCCCGGGATTGGAATGACTCCTTACCCTCTCCCTTAAAACGCACATCCTTTCGTCTTTCTCTCTCCTTCCCTCTTTCCTGATGAAGCAACTGTTTGTTGCGAAAGCTTGAATTTTGTGTGTATTTTGTGTTTGTTTGTGTGTCTATCAACCTGCCAGTGCTTTTGTTTGGTAAGTCTCATCATCTTTGTTTTTAAAAATAAATAAATAAAGTAACAACATCTTACTATACTTCAATACTGACACTGTTTTGCTCTGATCATCTCACATTTCACTTGCCATATTTATTTCTGACAGTCATCGTTTGTGTATTTATTTCAGATGCCATACATTCATCGTGATGTATGAGTATAAATTAAATTAGTAGCCCAGTCAATAATTATATTCACACATTAACAAAATAATAATCTGCAGTGCAACTGTCTACACTCAGCCCAGAGCACATCCCAGCAACAATATTACTTGACAAGAACTTCCTCATTTCTTACACTAATTACATGTTGGAACAATTTAGCTCACCTATACATTACTGAGCAATGCACAGTTACAGGTATCAAGGAATTAACCCTTTGACTACTGTTGACAAGTTAACTGAATGTGCTCTTCCTCTCCCCAGGTGCTGTTATTAAGTGCAGCCTCAGGGTTTTCCTTCAGCACTATCGACAAGTCAACTAAGACTCCCCCGGCTAACCCGTCAGTGTTGATGAGAGGCACCTGCATTCTGTTGATGAGTTTAAGCATACGCAAATTTCTATCCTTTAGCTAAGTTTTATTTTGGTATTTTGTCTGTTGTGATCTCATTTTGTTCCATTCAGCTTAGGTTTATGTCTTATTGTTCATCAGAATTGCATCACAGTGTGTTTCTCATCATCTGTTCAACAAGGAAAACTGTGGTTGCACTGAGGCAGAGATTATGGAGATACAAAGAGCAACACTGACAACACATTGTTGACAAAAGCAGTAACTCCTCCACAGATTCTGAAACTGACTATTCTGCACCACATGTGTCAGCAAGGGTGAAACTACAGTCTTATGACTCAACTAGAGCTGTAATGATAGTTTTTATCAGTCCAAACAGTTTGAAAGTTTGGATTTTTTGGAGTGGGGTACCAAAATTGATTTGGAAACAGCTGAATGAGAAGTCCTCTTTAAATCTCTGTAGATTTTTAACATCAGTAACTTTGCAAAGAAGTTTCAAAGTTAGAAACTAATTTTTTTACAACTTCAATAATGTTCATTTCAGTGGTGACAAATCTCAGATTGACTGAAAGAGACATGACAAGAAGCACTTCCGAATTAATTAGCACAGGGCAAGGCAGGCCACTTGCTTCATCCCAGCCCAATGCAGGCGACTTAGCACAGATAGGTGGGTTAGATGATTAGATTAGATTAGATTAGTACTTGTTCCATAGATCATGAATATGACACTTCGTAATGATGTGGAACGTGTCAGTTTAGTAAAAGGTGTCTATACAAGATATTACACTACACAAAATATTACATGACACTTAATATTTTTAATTTTTTTTCTTTTGTTTCTTTTTTTTGTGGGGGTTGGGGAAATTACCCACTTACTATATCCAAAAATTCATCTAATGAGTAGAAGGAGTTGCCATTAAGAAATTCTTTTAATTTCCTTTTAAATGCTATATGGCTATCTGTCAGACTTTTAATGCTATTAGGTAAGTGACCGAAGACTTTTGTGGCAGCATAATTTACCTTCTTCTGAGCCAAAGTTAGATTTAACCTTGAGTAGTGAAGATCACTCTTTCTCCTAGTGTTGTAGCCATGTACACTGCTATTACTTCTGAATTCATTCGTATTGTTAATATCAAATTTCGTAAGTGATTATATATATTATGAGGCTACAGTGAAGCTCTCGAGCTCTTTGAATAAGTGTCTGCAGAATGATCTGGGATGAGCTCCAGCAATTTTTCTGATTACACGCTTTTGTGCAATGAACACTCTTTTACTCAATGATGAGTTACCCCAGAATATGATGCCATACGAAAGCAGAGAATGAAAATAGGTATGGTAAGCTAATTTACTGAGATGTATATCGCCGAAATTTGCAATGACCCTAATAGCATAAGTAGCTGAACTCAAATGTTTCAGCAGATCCTCAGTGTGGTTTTTCCAGTTCAACCCCTCATCAGTGCATACACCTGGAAATTTTGAATATTCTACCTTAGCTACCGATTTCTGATCGAAGTCTATATTTATTAATGGTGTCATTCCATTTACTGTGTGGAACTGTATGTACTGTGTTTTGTCAAAGTTTATGAGAGTCCATTTGCAGAGAACCACTTGATGATTTTCTGAAACACATTGTTTACAATTTCACCAGTTAATTGTTGTATGTTGGGTGTGATAGCTATACTTCTATCATCGACAAAAAGTACCAGCTTTGCATCTTCGTGAATACAGAATGGCAAGTCATTAATATATATTAAGAACAGTGCAGTGTTCATCTCAGCGTATAATGTGCATGTGTGCACCAACCAACTGGGTAATATAACAATTTACACACTAGGGGATATAATTAAACATTCTTAACCCTTCACTATAACAGTTAAACACAATCACTGTTGTTCATACAAGGCACATAGCTTTCATCAAATTAGTTTTAAATTGCTATTATGCAGGCTTACATAAACATCAGATCCAAAGTTCTCCTATATTGATACCAGGCGACAGTGTTATCTCAAAACCTCCATGACTGTGGGTGAACGAAGAATAGATTATCAGCAGTTTTATAAAGTTCAGAGGCATTTCTTTCACTGTAGCTGAATACTATGTTTCTCTCAGCAACTGCATGAATTATGACTTTTAAATGTTTAGCATTTCCTCAGTTTTTAGGATGTTTTGGTAAAGGGAGCAATGTAAATGCCTCTGGAAGACAACATAACCCACTGGGATGATGACTTCCATTTTATACCATTCCTGGTGTCCAATAATGCCGTAACTCTAAAAACTATGGACAGACATTTTTGGAAGATCATTGTTTGGTATTCTGTGACTTGTCACCAGTTTTTATGGATATCCATCTCCTCATGAACAATGGCATGCTTGCACCTTATACTGAGCAGCAATATGGTTTTTGTAATAATAATAATAATAATAATAGTGATAATAATAATAATAATAATAATACTTATGCTATACCAATATTGACCTATTCATTTGGAGTAGTGAAATGGAGTAACACAGAACTAAAAGCACTCAGTACACTTACACGATCACAATGCCACAAATATAGAATACATCACATACATTCAGCAACAGAAAGATTCACATTAAGCAGAAAGGAAGGAGGAAGGGGATTTATCGACATAAAAAACCTACATTATGGACAGGTACCGTATTTACTCAAATCTAAGCCGCACCTGAAAAATGAGACTCGAAATCAAGGACAAAAAATTTACCCGAATCTAAGCCGCACCTGAAATTTGAGACTCGAAATTCAAGGGGAGAGAAAAGTATTAGGCCCCACCTCCAAATCGAAACAGAGTTGGTCCATTGTAATATGAGACACAATTTAGGTTGAATGACTGACAATACAGCTACAGTAGTCGTAAGCTTAGCAGTTAAGCTTTACCAGGAGCCATTGCTATGCGTCAGGCGCTCCGTCCGTATTTATACGGGTACCCTTCCTTTTTCATGTGCTTTGTCTGGTTTGAATTGATTGCTTATTTTCTTTGATCTGACAAGTGCCATTCTCTTTGTTATAGTTGTTTACGTCACTCTAAGCTGAAAATGCATTACTGTACTGTGTCATGCATTGTTGGTCGCATTCTGATAATGAGTGTTTATGACATGTCACCACACGCGGCATGACTTGCTTTTGTACCCGCTGCCACCGCTTACAATAGAAAAAAGAGAGTTCTGAATGAGAGTTTAGCGAAAAATTTTCTCCGTTTGAAAATCTTTGCAGACGCCTCTTTAGTACATTACATTCTGCTCAGAAATTAGAGTCATGTTAGATTTAAAAATCTAGTGAATTACCGTGCTTCATTTCTGACTGTATCACTATTAGGCATAAGAATAATACGAATATAAACGTGACATGATATGTATATTCTTCCGCGTTTGCTGTTGTCTCACTCTAGTTTCATAGTTTATTAGGCAGACAGGATTTAAATGAGATAGCAGCAAACACGAAAGAATACATAGCAAAATGTTTATATTCATATTATTCTTATGGTGAAGAGAATACTGCATGTGATTCACAATTCATAAAAGTTCCTATTAGCAACTATCTCTTCTCACAGGTAGGAAAAAATTCAGTTGGCCATATTGACAAACATCCCAAACAGTCTTGCCAGTCGGATTTTCGTAGTACAGTGAAATGCTGCTACATTCGAAGATGAAAAATACGGAATTAGTATTTACTTCGTTGGATAGTGTATGAACATGCAGTGTTCGAAACTCGGGGTGGAGAAAAAAGCTCGTCTTCAACTTTTTTTTTTTTTAATTTATTTACTGACGCAGAGGTTTTGGCGCTACATGTATTCGACGGCAGAAGTTAGTTGTGGTGGCACCTACCAACATTTTTCAGAACTTCTGCTTACTTTGCACTTGATTCTAAGCCGCAGGTGGTTTTTTGCATTGCAAAAACTGGAAAAAAAAAGGGCGGCTTAGATTCGAGTAAATATGGTAGACAATTTAAGAAAATTCTTTATAGAACGAGCAGAAACTAGCAAAATACACAAAGCAATCACTCATATAAATACATTGGCTACACCATTGCAATTTCATAACCACTTCTACAACCCTTTAGATCACATAACATCAACAGATACAAAGAAAGTAAATTGGAAAAAGAAAACACTACATGGCAAGCACCCATATCATCCAACACAGCCGCACATCGATCAAGACGCATCCAACACATGGCTAAGAAAAGGCAATATATACAGTGAGATGGAAGGATTCATGATTGCAATACAGGATCAAACAATAAACACCAGATATTACAGCAAGCATATTATAAAAAATCCCAATACCACAACAGATAACTGCAGACTTTGCAAGCAACAAATAGAAACAGTAGATCACATCACAAGCGGATGTACAATACTAGCAAATACAGAATACACCAGAAGACATGACAATGTAGCAAAAATAATACATCAACAACTTGCCATACAACATAAACTAATAAAACAACACGTTCCCACATACAAGTATGCACCACAAAATGTACTGGAGAATGATGAACACAAATTATACTGGAACAGAACCATTATAACAGATAAAACAACACCACATAACAAACCTGACATCATACTCACCAATAAAAAGAAGAAATTAACACAACTAATCAAAATATCCATACCCAATATAACAAATATACAGAAGAAAACAGGAGAAAAAATTGAAAAATACATCCAACTGGCTGAGGAAGTCAAGGACATGTGGCATCAGGATAAAGCTGACATTATACCAATTATACTATCAACTACAGGAGTCATACCACACAATATCCACCAGTACATCAACGCAATACATCCAAACTTATATATACAACTACAGAAATCTGTAATTATCGATACATGTTCAATTACCCGAAAGTTCCTGAATGCAATGTAACACATAACGTACAGTTAAAAGGAAGTCACGCTTGATCAAGGTCCGCGTCACTTTCCATTTTTAACCAGACATAATGTCTGAGCAAGGAAAGAAATAATAATAATAATAATAATAATAATTACCCAAAAGTTCCTAAATGCAATATAACATATACCATACAGTTACAAGGAAGTCACGCTTGACCGAGGTCCGCGTCACGTTCCATTTTTAACCAGACTTAAGTCTGAGAAAAAAAAGTCAATAATAATAATAATAATAATAATAATAATTATTATTATTTATTCTGTGTGTTTGTGCAGTTTCATGTATGATGCATTTCTTGCCTCTGATTGTTACACTTTTTCTGTTGACTCTGTCATCTATGATGCACATGCTCTGATATTTTACTGTATATTTGTATATCACATAATTTTACAGTGTCATGTTATAAACAGTAATGAATTTACACTCATAAGTCTGTCACTGCCTCACCTTAACAATGACTTGAAGGTTTTCTATCAAAATATCATATGAAACGATGAGTTCCCAGTTGCATGCTCAAAAGTTAGTAACCCAGACAACTTGTTAAAAACAACTGTTATATTTACTTTGCATCAATATTAGTCAGTGAATAGTTTCAGCATATTATGGGTACCCAACTACTTTCCATATTTTCAGAGCAATGGTGAGGTGAATGCTGCAACAGTTTCTGATGGTTTGAGAACAGATTACTAACATCATTAGAGAATGGGGACGAAACATGAAGAAGCCAAAATAACCTCACTACAGAGATTACTTTGAAATCCATCTACATGAACTTGTGTTCATTTACCATTATGTTCAGGGTTCCAATAATTCATTTTATTTCAAATAATCTTATGTTGAACAATATATGAAAGATAAAGGGCAAGAGGTGTTTTGTGCATAGGAATACAGATGTGGTTTGCAAATATTGTAAATTACAGTGATAAGTGAAATAATGACATTATATCACACAGCTCAACAAGAATTATGTAATTTATGTGTCAGACTTACATGTAACAAGTGAGTAATTCTGTAGCATTGCAAATAATAAGAATTGTAATACTAACAATTAGTGCAATGAAGGTTTGAGTGATTTTAATACAAATTAGCCTCTAGATATTCATCAACTGAAAAAAAGGTGTACAAGTAAGTAAAAATATTCTTAACTTTGTTTCTAAATTACTTAGTTGTTTCTGATTCACTTTCCAAGAGTGGAGCTTTTCTTGACACAGACAAATCTGGTGTAATGAAGGTTCATTTAGTCATAAACTTCAGTTATCAACAGCTGAACCAATCCATTATGTATCATCCCAAAATATATCACTCTCTGTATAAATTATGAGAAATGTGCAAGTTTCCTGCATAATGTGCTCAAATATATGGGGAAACCAGATGTATCCATTGAACAGAAAACAGAGTAAATTTTTATACCAATATTTAGAATTATGTTGATGGCACAAACGATTTCAGTCATGAAAAAGAGTAATTTCTATTCCATCATCTTTCAGGCATTCATCTGGCTTAAAATTATTTCTTCTTCCAATGTTTGGCTGAAAACATTACAGCCATCTTCAAAGTGAGTAGCTTGCTAGATTTAAACCACTTGACACAATACCCTGGAGTAAATGCGAGTGCTTGGGAGACAACACTGTCAGCACTGCAACAAGAGGATCAGTCATAGATAAAATTTTATGCATCTAAGACTAAAACACAGACCATCCACTTTAATAATCACATGTGTGTGTGTGGTGTGTGTGTGTGTGTGTGTGTGTGTGTGTGTGTGTGTGTATGCTACACAGTGTTGTCAAGTGGTTTAAATTCTGCCAGCAATTCACCTGGAAGATGGCTGTGAGGTAATCAATCAAAATATTTGAAGAACAAATTATACTGCCCCAGATGCACACCCAAAAGATGTTGGAATGTTCTGTCGACTGGGGAAAAGGCAAGAAATAATGCAAGTTCTATTAACAATGGAGAGAGAAAAACTAGTTTCTTCTGTGAGTTGTCCACAGCTCTTTAGGCCATTTCTCGCCACATCGTATCCAACCTTCTTGGTCCATGTATAAAGTCTTTCAAATTTCTTCATTGCATATCTCCTCCATGTGATTTTACCATTCTGCACAGGATCTCTGGTATGGAGGTTGCCAACATAGTACTATTTTCCACCATATGCCCAAACCATTTTAAATTCCATTTTCCCTCTCTTCAGTGATTTACATGGCAGTTTTCATTCATTTCCTGATTTCTTTTTTTAGGATCTTCTCTTGCCTTCATACTCTATGACTTCTTCTCAAAAAACCAAGTTGCACAGTTTCAGGTCTTCTTCGATCACGTTTCGTTATTTCCCAGGATTCCACTCCTTATAAAAAAGTTTTGTGTTCTTGATTCATAAAACCTTTTTCTTTTTGTTAATTTAATCTGGCCAGAAGATGTTTTTCAGATTATTGTTTGCTTGTTTAGCTCTGCCTTATTTCTTGCTTACGGGAAACTTGATCTGAGAGTACAACTCCTAGATTTTTATATTTTTTATATGCCTCAGTAGTTTTTCCATTTGTGATAATCTTGTTTTAGGAAAACGAATATTGTTAGTCCAGCTTTATTGTATGTTTCTAAAGTTTTGTCCATCATGTACTCTATATCGTAGTCCTCTGCAGTCAATATTAACTGATTATGAGTGAATAATAAATTCAGTAGGAAATCTCTATACCATATCAAGGACCATTCCTCCATACTTTCTGATCCATTACTTAAGAACTTAATTCAGATAATGTTTAAACAATGTAAAGCTATTGCTTGCTCATATTACTTGGGAGATTTCATATTGTTATTACTGGATCACTGTTTAAACTTAATACATAAGTGTATACTCTGATACTGAGCGCTGCGGGTTTCGAATCCGCACCAGATGGCATGGACCTCGATTACCACTAGAGGTCTCTACAGCCGTTGCGCCGTAAGCTGTGGCTGCGCGCGCTTCTGGCCCGCTTATAACCTGAGGGCACCATGGTGGAGCATGTGGTCCTAGCAGCCAGTAGCGATGTACCGTATCCTGTGTATATGCACCTGCCTCTCGCTCAGCTAAGCAGTTTGATGTTTGTGCGAGTCTGTCGGCATCTCGGCTACAGGCAGCGTGTTTACTGTACTTTGTTTTCGTTTACGAGTGGACATTGTCGATTCGTTTAGTTGTCGCTTATGACTCTGTTGCTTCTTGCGTGTTGTTGTCATAAGGTTTTGCTCGGTCGTCCGCTGTTGTTCATGTCCGTCCTTTCCCGTTCATATGTTTGTTGACAGGCCATTCCCGTTTGGTCCCACCTCACTTCGTTCTTGGCAACCCCGCGACTGGAACGGTCGCAGTTACAACATATACAGCACTAAACAGTGATTCAGTTTTGTTTAGTCAATTGAATAGTAGCAAAATTTGTGTCTCAATTTGCTTGTTGGTACTTACTAGAAGATATTTGGTGTTACTCCACATCATCATTTACAAACTCATACATTTGCACTCCTACATATCAACTTAGCCTCAGGTATTCCACCAGGAATTATTATGTGCAGTTGAAACTATTTATGTTCTTCACTCAAGGAGTAATTTGTAATCCAGGTGAGTATCTTACATATGTGATAGTACATGCTGGTTTACTAAGGTTTGTGCTGATGTTGCAGAAATGTTGGAAATAAACTATTCTCATTATTGTGTGAAATATTTGTATTTGCTAAAATATGCTTAAATTTTTTTATATGTGCTTAAGCACAAAATTTTCCAAATGAAGATGACTCTACAGTTGAAACTGCAATTGTGATAAAGAAATAAAGCTAAAGCAGAAATTTCGCCCTACAAAAAGCATAAATTATTTGTTAATGTGATAATGGAAGAGCTTTGATGGAACATAAATAATCGATTGATGGAATATGAATTACTTGTTAACTGTTTTAACAAAGCACTTTGTTGTCTGTTTGAAATACTGTATGAAATTATTATTACATTTAACTTTAAAAAAATTCAGATGTGCCTCAAAGAACCACAGACAATTAATGGTTAGCATTTATTTGGACTTGGACCTTGCATTAATATACCTGAAGTCCCACAGGTGATAGATTGCAGGTGTGAAAAAAATATATAAAAATGATAGTTTTTGTACTCTTGTCACAATATGACATTTCTTGAATTGTTTTGTGGTCCTCTCTTACTTATTCTAAAATTATTACAGATGATACCTACTTTTTCTTCACAAACTTAAGGACTCATTAACATCCTTTTAAAAGCATTGACAAAATCTCTTCAACTGTTTGAGATCAGTTGTCTTAATACAGGCAAAATAATTTTCTCAAAACCAAAAAATGTGACCAAAACTGTACAAAAATATGTTCGAAGTCTAGTGGCACTGTGTTCAATCTGTGGATCATGTATCTGAGAACAGCTTGTTTTTGAGACTGTGGGTGGTTTTAGGTTTGGTGTGGTATTGTGTCTATTGTGGTGGTTTTCTGTAAATACTGAATGAGTGTTGGTTATTTTTCTGTATGGCAGATATATTTAGGAAGTTTATTTGACCTGCTTCTTTCTCTGAAGTGATCTTCACTTTTATGTAGTGTGTTTATCTCTGTGTGCAGTTGTTCTGTCTTCAAGTCTGGAGCATTTACTAAGCAGAGGGTGTCATTCATGTATCACCATCACTATAGTAGATTATATTTTCTTGGTAGCATTTCCTGAAATATAACATAGTGAAGACTTTCACTTGCCTTTCACACTAGTTATTTCACTTGTTGATTTAATTTAATGTTCCTTCTTAACACTAAGGATGTAACGAATGTGATAGGGTATTGCAGTTCACAACTAGTGCTGCAATGTGTTCACAGTTAGTGCTGTACTGTGTCCTTTCTCTTATTTTATCATATTATCTTACATTATACTTATAAATTCATTTAAAAAGTACATGCTACAATTTTCTCTGTTGGACAGTTACGTTGAAGAAACTGGGAGATCCAGACAATGCTCAAAAGGCTTTTGAACAGGCTGCACGCCTGGACCCAACAGATGCTTCCATACCTTTGAACTATGCCATATTTTTGGCTGCTAATGGAAGAAAGGAAGAAGCTGCAGTTCAACTGAAAAGCTTCCAAGATTTAGCACAGCAAGGAACAGTTAACCAGGAGGTGAGAATAATTAGTCTATGACAATATATGTCTCAGACATGGTTGCCAGATCCTTCTTTGTCTTTTTATGTTATAACAGTTTTGCTATATTCATAGGCCAAACAGATAATTGTGGTGGAAATTAAGAAGACAGTGGGTGCTTATTCTGGAAGCATCTAAAAGAAAATAGAATGAGGCAGAATTTGACAAAATCTTCCTTTAATCAATGCCTACAGTAGGAGTGTTGAGAATCTTGTAACTGAATACCACTATTAATTCACCCAAAACATTCATGGAGGCATAAAAGTGGTTTTACTGCAAAAGCTTACCGCCCATGTTTCACTTCCATACATGGCTACATTCCATACAAATACTTTCAGGAACGACTTCCTGACACTTAAATCTATACTCGATGTTAGCAAATTTCTCTTCTTCAGAAACGCTTTCCTTGCCATTGCCATGATGATGATGGTCGAAGTAGAGGAGAGGATATAAAATGTAGACTGGCAATGGCAAGGAAAGCGTTTCTGAAGAAGTGAAATTTGCTAACATCGAGTATAGATTTAAGTGTCATGAAATCGTTCCTGAAAGTATTTGTATGGAGTGTAGCCATGTATGGAAGTGAAACATGGACGGTAAATAGTTTGGACAAGAAGAGAATAGAAGCTTTCGAAATGTGGTGCTACAGAAGAATGCTGAAGATTAGATGGGTAGACCACATAACTAATGAGGAAGTATTGAATAGGATTGGGGAGAAGAGAAGTTTGTGGCACAACTTGACCAGAAGAAGGGATCGTTTGGTAGGACATGTTCTGAGTCATCAAGGGATCACCAATTTAGTATTGGAGGGCAGTGTGGAGGGTAAAAATCGTAGGGGGAGACCAAGAGATGAATACACTAAGCAGATTCAGAAGGATGTAGGTTGCAGTAGGTACTGGGAGATGAAGAATCTTGCACAGGATAGAATAGCATGGAGAGCTGCATCAAACCAGTCTCAGGACTGAAGACCACAACAACAACAACAACAACAACAACAACATCATATGTTGATAGGTATCAACTTACACAGGCTTCACTGGCCAGCTCTAGAACAGAAATGTGGCAAAACAGTAAAGAATAACCAGTAACATTTATTAAGAGTATGTCACAAAACAGCATTTATCTTTAGTACAATTGGTGTATAGCACTTGATATGCTATACTTAATGCAGTGAAATCAGAATAAATTTATTGTCTTTTAGCAGCCTATAATAATGTCATTATAACTGAATGTAATATTGTAGACACTCACGATTGTCCCACTACTCTGTAAATAGCAACTGCTAAGTCGTAACATTGTCTTCTCAGTGGATCTCATAGAACTGCGCTCCATAGCATAATTGCAAGAGCAGTTTTGAGCTGGCTGCGGTTACTGAACTGTCAGACTGCTCGATTGTAACTGTGAGTATCTGTAGTACATAGTGTTTTGTGTCTGGTGGAAAGATATCCATCTCTGCCAGTACAAGGCAGAACCAGTGTAGTCAGCACTCCCTTTGGCAGCTCTCCACATTATTGGCAGATGTGTACAATGTGTAGGTGGACATGGCATGGAAGCAGAAAGTGATCTGAATTTGTCAGCGCCATCTGGAGGCTGCTTCTCGGAACCGAGAGGTGCCGGGTGAGTGGTTGTGCTTCTGTTGGTGGCACCCTCTTGTATTTGTTGTGTACCCTTAAACCTGACATGACAAAGAGATATTGTTTTTATGAGAATCCACAGTAAAACAAATTTGGGAAATTAGTAAACCCAGTCTTTGGATAAATACAGATGACTTCTTCTACATGCATCCAGAGTTAGTACATTTCATATATGCGCAGGAAACAATGTATTGATGTGACCATAGAGTAAGAATATCTATGGAGTGAGCATTCAGAAGCGCAGAATGAAATTTTTGTTGCAAACACCTGAAAGTCACATGGGTGTAATGCTACTACAGGCAGATACCACTAAAAAGCACTATGGGTTTTGTACACATGTTCATTGTCTGCAGCTGGTGGTCAAGTAGTTAGCATCACTGCCTGTAGATCACAGGGTCCTGGGTTCGATTCCTGGCTGACTCAAATTTTATTCACAACTGGGTGTTTGTATTGTCTTCATCACAAATATGTGCAAGTCTCTGAAGTGGCACCAGATAGAAAGACTTATACCAGGCCCAGGCAGCCAAACAACCCCAGAGGCTAGGTCCCAGCTATTAATGTCATATGGTCATTTCATAAGTATACTAATAATTCTTGTTTTATAACTGGAATGAACTTAATTTCTTAGACTTTTCTGGTGATTTTGTGACGTCTTGTTGAATCGGGTGTATTGTTGGTGGTCTGCGTTTTTCTAACACAATATTTCGATTTCGTACCTTGGCGTCTTCATCAGGTGCTTTCTGCGACTGAACAACAGGCTGACCATGTCCCGTATTCATATCTGGACCATGTCTGGCATTCCCTACACCATCCATTCCCACTGTGACCATGTCGGTTGGTCGCCAGATGTTCCATCTTCCGTTCGCGCCCACCTCCGCTGTTTTCCCCGGTGGCAGCTATTTCATGGTGTTTCCTACTAGGTCCGTGCCAGCCAGGCTCATTCCTCACACTGTTGACAGGCTGTGTTTGTTGTTGGTGACTGTTCCAACTTTCTCCAGTGCCCCTGTCATTCTTCTGGTCTTGTGTTTTCTTCCGTTGTTTTTGTAATAGGTCCAAAGCCGGGTTCCACACCATGCCGAGTTGATATCCAGTTTCCCGGTTTATCAAGTTCTCTGCAATCTCGATTTCAATTGATTCAGTGATGACACTATTCCAAAATATGGGGGTCTGAGATAAGATCCTGGTTTTATCATAATTCATGGTGTGCTCAAGTTCCAAGCAATGTTCTGCTACTGCCGATTTAGTGGCTTGTCATAGCCTGGTATCCCTTTGGTGCTCTTTACATCTTATGTCTACAGTCCTGGTGGTCAGGCCAATGTGAGACATACTGCATTCATATGGGAGACACCAGGTTTTCTCAATCCGAGATCATCCTTAACCATTCCAAGAAACACTTCGATGATCTTGTTTGTTGGGCAGAACACGCTCTTGATATTGTGCTTTTTCATTATTCTGCTGATCTTAGCAGATATAGGCCCTGCTTATGGTAGAAAGGCTACCATTCTGGTCTCTTTATCTTGTTCTTCTCCCTCAGTATCAGGCCATGTGGAGGGGTTTAGAGCCTTGCGGATGTCCCTTGTTGAGTATCCATTGTCTGCGAACACTTGCTGTAGGTGTTCTAACTCTGCTGCAAAGCTGTCTGAGTTGGACAGTGTTTTGGCTTCGTGAACAAGTGTTTTCAGCACCCCATTCTTCTGTGCTGGATCATGGCAGCTGTCAACTTGTAGGTATAAGTCGGTGTGTGTAGGTTTTCTATACACACTATGGCCTAATGTGCCATCTGTCTTCCTTTTCACCAGGACATCCAGGAAAGGAAGTTGACCATTATTTTCTAGTTCCATTGTGAACTTAATGCTGGGGTGTATCAAGTTCAGATGGTCAAGAAACTCACGCAGTTTTTTCCGACCATGTGGCCAGATGACAAACGTGTCATCAGTGTACCTAAAGAAATAGGTCGGCTTGTAGGCAGTGGTCATAAGTGCCTCATCCTCGAATCTCTCCATAAACAGATTTGCAACTACTGGAGATAAGGAACTACCCATCGCCACTCCTTCAGTCTGTTCATAAAATTGACCTCCACATAGGAAAGAGGTCGAGGTTAAGACATGCTTGAAAAGGTGCAAGACAGCTCCACCAAATTTTTCACTGATTAATCGAGTGTGTCCTGAAATGGTATCATAGTGAACAGAGACACAACATCAAAGCTGTCCATGATGTCTGTGTTAGAGATTAGTAGGTTTTTGAAACGTTCCACGAAGTCTGATGAGTTACAGATGTGATGGACGCACTTTCCCACATACGGTGCTAACATCTTCTTAATGTGGGTGACTGTAGGATAGGTGGTTGCACCAATATTGCTTACAGTAGGATGCAACGGTATACCCTCTTTATGGACCTTGAGCAATCCATGTAATCTAGGTGGTACTGGTGCCTTAGCTTTCAGTTACTTGACAACCTTCTCAGACCATCCTGTTTCCTTGACCAGAGCTCTGGTTTTCCTGTCCACTCTTATCGGTGGGGTCATTCTCTAGTGGACTGTAAGCAGGTTCCTGTAAAAGCTGACCGGGTTCCCGGGTTCGATTCCCGGCGGGGTCAGGGATTTTCTCTGCCTCATGATGACTGGGTGTTGTGTGCTGTCCTTAGGTTAGTTAGGTTTAAGTAGTTCTAAGTTCTAGAGGACTGATGACCATAGATGTTAAGTCCCATAGTGCTCAGAGCCATTTGAACCAATTTTTGTAAAAGCTGACTGATCTGCTCATAGTTGGTCTTCAACAGTACGACAGTAGAGTTCCCCGTGTCTGCTGGTAACACCACTATGCTTTCATCTTCCCACAAACTCTTGCGGGCCATCCTCTCATCTCTTGAAATGTTTGTTTTGGGTGGTCTGGCTTTGGTGAGTGCCCTGTACATCTCTCTCCGAATCTCTTCTGCAACACTTGGTATTTCCACAGAGCTGATGAAGCTGGGGATTGGCAGGTTTCTAGGAGTGACTGCAAAGTTGAGGCCCCTTCCGAGCACTTTTAAGGTGGCATCTTCTAATGGGCAACCACTCGAATTTACCACCTTGTGAGTACCATATGCCTGTTGCACTTTTTTTATTCATGCTCTCAAATTTCGCCAGTTGTCGAGCTGTAGCATTGTGTTTAATGCATGCCATCAGCAACCATGTCATACCGTCCATCCTGTTCCAGTCCTCTGGTACTAAGTTGTTTGCCAAATCCAGGTGTAGTCGAAGCAGATCCCTGGAGGTAACGTCCAGTCTATGCCGCATATCACGGATCCTTTCCCTTACCAGGCCCATACTGGCACAATGCTGGATTCTGGTAGCAGCCTTAGATGTTATATGGTGTTTAGTTTTGGCAAAAAAAGACACCACATCATCTTCCTTGCACCTAAGAAGGAAACTGAGCACGCTCACCATCCTCTCTTTGCACTGTCGTAACTTCTCCAGTAACTTCATCTTCTTGCATATTTCCTCCCCGTAGAGTCTTGCAATGTAATTTCTTAGACTTTCCCGGTGATTTTGTGACATCTCGTTGAATCGGGTGTACTGCTGGTGGTCTGCGTTTTTCTAACACAATATTTCAGCATCGTACCTCGGCATAAAGGGGTACACCATGAAACGGCCACCACTGGGGAAAACAGTGGAGGTGGGTGCGGACGGAAGATGGAACATCTGGCGACCAACCAACACGGTCACAGAGGGATTGGATGGCATAGGGAATGTCAGACATGGTCCAGACATAAATATGGGACACGGTCTCAGCCTGTCATTCAGTCACAGGAAGCACCTGCTGAGGTCCCCAGAGGACAAATGTAAGGATGTAGAAGCACATATCACTAGGGGTAAGATAGATATTGCCTACAGGAAAATTAAACAGGCCTTTGGAAAAAAGAGAACCACTTGTATGAATATCAAGTCATAAGCAAACAAAAGCAAGCGGAAAGGTGGAAGGAGTACATAGGGGGTCTACACAAGGGAGATGTACTTGAGAGCAATATTATGGAACTGGAAGAGGATGTAGATGAAGATGAGATGGGAGATATGATACTGTGTGAAGAATTTGACAGAGCACTGAAAGACCTAAGTTGAAACAAGGTCACAGGAATATACAACATTCCATTAGAACTACTGATAGCCTTGGGAGAGCCAGCCATGACAAAACTCTTCCAGCTGGTGAGCAAGATGTATGAGACAGGTGAAATAACCCACAGAAGAATATAATAATTCCAGTTACAAAGAAAGCAGGTGCTGACAGTTGTGAAAATTACTGAACTATCAGTTTAATAAGTCACGATTGCAAAATATTAACATGAATTCTTTACAGACAAATGGAAAAACTAGTACAAACCGACCTCGGGGAAGATCAATTTGGATTCCTTAGAAATGTTGGAACACATGAGGCAATACTGACCCTACGACTTATCTTAGAAGACAGATTAAGGAAAGGCAAACCTATATTTCTAGCATTTCTAGACTTAGAGAAAGCTTTGGCCATGTTGACTGGAATACTCTCTTTCAAATTCTGAAGGTGGAAAGTGTAAAATACAGGGAGCGAAAGGTTATTTACAATTTGTACAGAAACCAAGTGGCCATTATAAGAGTCGAGGGGCATGAATGGAAAGCAGTGGTTGAGAAGGCAGTGAAACAGGATTGTAGCCTATCTCCCATGTTGTTCAATCTGTATATTGAGCAAGCAGTAAAAGAACCAAAAGAAAAATTTGGACTAGAATTAAAATCCATGGAGAAGAAATAAAAACTTTGAGGTTTGCTGATGACACTGTAATTCTGTCACAGACAGCAAAGGACCTGGACAGCTGAACGGACTGGACACTGTCTTGAAAGGAGGATATAAGATGAATGTCAAAAAAAGCAAAATGAAGATAATGGAATGTAGTATCAGGCAATGATGAGGGTGTTAGATAAGGAAATGAGACAATTAAAGTAGTAAATGAGTTTTGCTATTTGGGGAGCAAAATAACTGATGATGGTCGAAGTAGAGAGGATGTAAAATGTAAACTGGCTATAGCAAGGAAAGCGTTTCTGAAGAAGAGAAATTTGTTAACATCGAGTATAGATTTAAGTGCCTGGAAGTCCTTTCTGAAAGTATTTTGTTTGGAGTGTAGCCATGTATGGGAGTGAAACAAGGGCTAAAAACAGTGTAGACAAGAAGAGAATATAAACTTTCAAAATGTGGTGCTACAGAAGGATGCTGAAGATTAGATGGATAGATCATGTAACTAATGAGGTGGTACTGAATATAATTGGGGAGAAGAGGAGTTTGTGGCATAACTTGACTAAAAGAAGACATCAGTTGGTAGGACACATTCTGAGGCATAAAGGGATCGCCAATTTAGTATTGAAGGGAAACATGGAGGGTAAAAATCATAGGGGGAGACCATGAGATGAATACACTAAGCAGATTCAGAAAGTTTTAGGTTGCAGCTGTTATTTGGAGATGGAGAGGCTTGTAGAGGATAGAGTAGCATGGAGAGCTGCATCAAACCAGTATCTGGACTGTTGACCATAACAAGAACAACAATAAAAAGGGTAAAAATGTTATTTTTTTAAAAACTACTTGAAAATTAAGGTGTGTCTTATAATCTGTAGCATATTATGGTCTATAAAATACTATATGTAACTTCATAAAAATACTGAATTTCCTGCAGAAGGTGACTGAAAAAGTGAGTCCTTTCTTCTGCTTACTTTCTTAACAAACATGTCAGAAATTGTATTAGTAATTGTTGCCCATTGTTGCTGTTAAAGATATTTATTGCTATTGGACAGTTGTCGTTAATGCTATCAGAACATCAGATATTTAAAGTTTACTGTTGCTAAATGTAAGTATTTTTCACTGATTATGTTTACAGCAAGCTCCCAATTACAAGGGATAATGTATATCTGAGACTGCAACGATCAGGATACTGAAAGCTGCTATTTACTGTATTTAGAGGACATGTTACATGCCATATTTGAAAGCTCACTGTAAAATGAAGACTTCTTTGCGAAATTACACTTATAAAATGCACACTATTTTGTCCCCCTCGCTTTCAGTTCACCTTCTTTCTTTTTCTGTGTTGTTCACTTTTTTTCCTGGTAATTGTTTTTAATTTCTGGAGAGCTAAAACAATTATAAGGTCAAATAAACTTTGTCCTGTGTAATCTAATTACAGACCAGTATGCTTCGGTGTGGTGGTGTGCTTTATAATGAGCGCCTTATACACCTCGTCTTCACTCTCATCCTCTATCAAGTATACTTCATTCACTAAATTTGTATCACGTAGCTGCTCAAATCCCGGATTGTGGGAGTTGTTATTTAATCACTTGCAGAAGTTTTTGCCATAAAAGTCTTCACTACAAAAAATTTGGTTCATAAGAATGACAATCAATGATTGCAGTTTGGTAAGTGGAGGGGAGGGAGGGATTGTGTTGGGTGGGAAGTGTAAAGGCAAAAAGAGGCAGGAAAGCAGGAAGAAGTGTTGCAGATGGGTTGCTAGAGGCTCGGTGCAAAGCAGCAGGTGTGCAGGATAGGAATGCGGGAGGGAACTGTGACAAATGAATGGGCGAGGACGTGGTACTCAGGCCGCAACTCATGAGTTTGTGTGGCATACAGTGAAGACACAAAGCTATGTATCCACTGAGGGGAGGATATATAAACAAATCTGTAACATAGCTATGGGCATCACCATGGCACCCTCATATGCCATCTTATTTATGGTCCATCTAGCCTCCCAAAACCCAAACCACCTTGTCTGGTTCATGTACGTTCATCCTTGTGACTGGAGGTCTGAGGGACTTAGCCATTCTCTTATGTAGTAAACTGGAACACCTACAGGCATCCTTGTGATGCTATTTATTATATGGCTACCAGTTTTGGTGCTTCAGGGCACCATCTTCAAGCCTTAACTTATGCTGAGGGGTTAATACACTGGTGTACAAAATTAAAGCAACAAACAGAAATTTTGCAAGTTTGTGTATATTTTGCTACAAAATAGTATAAACAGGTGATAGTAAAGTAGAAACATGGTGAGAACACAGAATGTAAACAACTTCAATATGCACAGTGTTACACCATCCGGGTTATCTGGATACTTCCCACTAACACCAACCTGTCAGAACTCCGGAGATGGGAACTTGCCCTTCAGCATATCCTCTCTTCTCGCTATCTGCCAGGCCACAATCTCCGCTAATTTCTAATTTCAATTTGCCGCCGCTCATACCTCACCTGTCTTTCAACAACATCTTTGCCTCTGTACTTCCGCCTCGACTGACATCTCTGCCCAAACTCTTTGCCTTTACAAATGTCTGCTTGTGTCTGTGTATATGCGGATGGATATGTGTGAGTGTGTGTGAATGTATACCTGTCCTTTTTTCCCCCTAAGGTAAGTCTTTCTGCTCCCGGGATTGGAATGACTCCTTACCCTCTCCCTTAAAACCCACATCCTTTCGTCTTTCCCTCTCCTTCCCTCTTTCCTGACGGAGCAACCGTTTGTTGCGAAAGCTTGAATTTTGTGTGTATGTTTGTGTTTGTTTGTGTGTCTATCGACCTGCCAGCGCTTTTGTTTGGTAAGTCTCATCATCTTTGTTTTTCAATATGCATAATGGTAGACAAAAATGTTCTTTGTTTTTTTCCAACTTAACAGATTTTCACACACATTTCGACAAGTGCCTAATGTGCTCAGTATGGGGTACGACCATCTCTGGCAACAATACGGGCCTGACAACAACGGAGCAGGCTGTGAATGACATCATTACTGTCATGGTGAGACAATAGCACCCAGTCTTTCTGGAGTTCTGCTCACAAGTCTTGGAGAGTGCTTGGTGGATGCTGACATGATTCAGCCTGTCTCCCTAGTGCACCCCAGACATGCTCCATGGGTTTTAAATCGGGAGAGTGAGCTGGCCACGCCATGTGTGCAGTATCTTCCGTTTACAAGAAAACATCAACTTCTCTTGCTCTATGAGGTCAATCATTATCGTCCATGAAGTCTGGGCCCGCCCCACCTTGCAGCAACTGCACATGAGGCCACAAGACCTCGTCGCAACACCTGACAGCAGTTAAACTGTGCCGATTCACCCATACAACTTCATGAAGAGGTGTTCATGTGGTCAACATAATCCCTGCCCACAACATTAAGCATCCTCCTCAATGTCAGTCTCTTTCCATAATGTTTACATCATGAAATCGTGTTCGATGTTCCCTCCAGATGTGACTCTCAAGACCAAATCGGGACTCATCTGTGAAAAGAACATTGGCCCACTATTCGACTGCCCAGATAGTATGTTGATGACTCCACTCTAAACATTCCTTTCTATGAAGACATGTCACAGGTACACATACAGCAGATCTCCAACAATAAAGGCCATTCTGCCGAAGTCTTCTGTAAACCATTTGTCTCGATACAACATGTCCAGTGGATGCTGCTAGGTCAGATGCCAGGTGCCATACAGTACTAAGGCGACACTGTCATGCCCTTATATCCAAATAATCATCCTCTCTTTCTGATATCACATGTAGTCGGCCCTGTTCTGGTGTTTGGGGTGCTGTTTTCCACATGTGAGAAACAACAGAACGATTCCCATTAAGCCATCGGGCCTCCTCACTTTACGACTGTCCTGCTTCCATTCTCCTTACGATCCTCTACCCCAGGAAGTCTGGTAGGTGTCTTCTCTGTGCCGTACTGCACCATCAGTGATTGTTTATACAGTCACTGATGCTGCAGTATGATTGTGGATGTGGGACTACCCGGCAAACACTACCCCATTTGGTACATGCCCTGATGTCATCATTGATGTGGTTGTCCATTGACCAGAATGCTGTTTTTCATGCAGAATGTGATTGTATGGACATCTGTTGACAATTTGTATGATTATAGAATGAATTAGACACAAGACAGGGGAATAGAGGTTTGTTGCTTTAATTTTGAACATCAGTGTACCGTCTGCATACACGCTTTATCATTGGCCAACATCTATAACTGGTTTTCACAGACTACCTGTAACAGCGATGTTATCTCTTTAACCATCAACTTTCAACTATAGTTGATGGTTGGAGAGACAATATCACTATTACAGGTAGTCTGTGAAATCCGTATCATTTACACAGGTGGTGTTAACCCCCCAGTGTCAGTTAATGCCTGAAAATAGTGCGCTGAAGCACTGAAACTTGTAACCGTATAATAAATAACATCGTAAGGATGGCTGTAGGGGTTCCATTATATTACGTTATCTGGTTCAGGTTCATTGATGACATCTTCATGATCTGGTCACAGGGTCAAGACCCCTATCCTCATTTCTCCACAACCTCAACAGCTTCTCTCCCATCCACATCACGTGGTCCTCCTCGACCCAGCATGTCGCCTTCCTGGATGTTAATCTCCACCTCTGTAATGGCTCCATCCATACCTGTGTCCAACGTCTCTGACTGCCAATAGTACCTGCATTTTGAGAACTGTCACCCCTTACACACAAAAAAGTTGCTGTCATATAGCCTGGCCATCTACAGACGGCATATCTGCAGTGGCAAGAATTCCCTTGCATAGTAGGCTTAAGGTCTCACATATTCCTTCAGAAACAGGTGCCACATGTAGTCTGCAAACGGATTTTCCCCTATCGCATCCACACTCAACCCTGATCATCCAACCAAGAATCAGATTGTAAGGTGTATGCCCCTCTGTGTCACCCAATACCACCCGGACAGGAGCAACTGAACCATGTCCTTCACCATGTCTCTGATTATCTATCACCAGCCCCAGAAGTTAAGAACATCTTACATATGATCCTTCCAGCCCCTCCTAAAGTGATCTGTCATCCACCTACACAACCTACACAACATTGTGGTCCATCTTCTGCTCTGTGTTGCTCCAAGCTGCTAGCTATCTGTCCCAGCACCTCCTCCTGCCTCACATCTATTTCTTCATCTAACAGTCATCTGACTGCAGAGGCATCTGTTCTCCAGGTTAGAAGCAGCCTAAAATTAACTTTGAAGTTCACAACCTCAGTTTTAAATCTCGAGAGTGGGTTATGCCCACCCTCTCAACTATCTTTGAGAAAAATTTTTGGTAAAGGGAACTACAGAAGGTAATTGGAAACAGAAATCCTCCACTGCCATGAATGGTGTGATGAAGCTGTCAGATTGTGGAGCTTCCCACAAACTCAGCATAGGGGATACCATGCAAACAAACACATCCACTCAAAACCCTGAATGTCGATGTGTTCTTGAAAACAGGATCAAACTTATCACTGTTTTGGGGATGTACATCTACATGACTACTCTACAATTCACACTTAAGTGCTTGGCAGAGGGTTCATCAAACCATTTTCACATTACTTCTCTACCGTTCCACACTCTAAGAGTGTGTGGGAAAAACAAACGCATAAATCTTTTCCGCTCTGAATCTTCTTATTTTAATACAATGTTCATTTCTCCCTTTGTAGGTGGGTGTGAACAAAATATTTTCACTGTTTGAGTAGAATGTTGGAGACTGAATTTACACAAATAGATCTCACCACAACATAAAATACATTTGATTTAATGATTACTAAGCCAAATCCGTGACTTTCTTTCCTATTTGACAATAAAACAAAATGAGCTGCCCTTGTCTGAATTTTTTCAGTGTCCTCTCTGAAATGTGTCTGGTAAGGATCCAATACTGCACAAAAATACTCTTATCAGATGTAAGTGACTGATAGAGATGGGTTGGAGGAAGGGGCCTCACAGTGTCAATCAAACAGCCTATAATTCCAAATGTTTTATTATGGTACCCCACTGTATCTCCGTACAAGAAGTGTCAGATCAGCAGCGGCGTTCAGCGGACTCCTGCATGTTGTCGCTTTGCAGTGCTGACAGAGCGTATCATTGACCCGGCAGTGGCTGGTGACGCAACTCCTTCTGTCAGCAGCAAATCCAGGAGCAGATAGCCTCAGCTAGCTGTGACCGTGTGTGCTCTGGCAAGGCTCACACACCCCATGCTGTCTGGAAGGCAGCAAGCTGGTGATGGATTGATCCACTGCAGTGAGTTGATGGCCAGAGAGATGCTTCACCGGGCCAGTACAGGTCCATTGTGGCGGTGGCTACATGTCCTGCTGTCTCTGGGTGGACTTCCCTGACGTGGATTTAAACCGTGGTCCACGAACAGCATTCCATGCAGCAGCCAAGTTACACAGCTCTATGATGATAGAGCTGCAATACTAACAGAAGTGGCTTTATTATAAATGGCTAGGTATTTACAAGCTTCCGAGTTGTGCTTGTTTTGGGTTTACTATGCATTGTGGCACGTGTGCTAAACATTTTGGTAGCTACTGGTTGGCTACTGCTGTGTCAACTGTTTCCACATTGTGCCAGGTCAAGTCGCCTTGCAACATCATCAGTGTTGTTTCTTTCTGGTACTGTTTCTCCCTGTAATACTGGTCTCCATGCTGAGTTAATGCCTCCATGGAAATTAACTCAGCTCCTAAAATCTGTTTCAAAGCAGCCAGATTAGTGGCTGGTAACACTTCCATAGGTTCCTTTGACCAGTATAGCCAAGGCTGTGAAATGCCCAGATGTGTTATTCCTGAAATTGTGGCAGGTGGACAGAAAGTATGTCCCACTGTTTTGCATGATGTTCTGTTTATTAGCAAGCCATTACCACCCAGTTCCATCCTTTTTGCTGCCATGAGGTTCTCCTGTTCATAGCAACTGGTTACTACTATCACTTTATTGAAGATAGAGTACAACCAGTGTGCCCAACATATTAGAAATACAACTCAGACCTAATCACCTCTTTTGTGCAATCCTTGCCTGTTTTCTGACCCAGCAGTAACTTCACTGTGCAGGAGTTTTGACTCTGTCTCACAGCTCTGTTCAGACAAACCCTAACTTCACCCTGTAACACTTCTATAACTCTCCTTCCTCCATTTCCACACAACTGCTCTAATCCTCTGCAATTAGCAACAACCCCTTACCCCGACAAACTTCCTCAGCATCCCCCACATGACAGGATACACATTGACAATGTAACATTGGTAGCACGCCTGCTTTCATGCTACTGTGAAAGGAGACTGAAATGTACACCTATGCTCCATCAGTCCTTGCTTCCACTGTGGCTATGTCAAAATTGAAAGGCAAGTTTTCATGGCTTTGTTCCATTAACATCTGTAATTTGGGTGGTAGTTCTTTTTGCACATTACCTTCATGCTTCTGATCATGTTTCAATAAGTGCATCACCAGTTGTCCTCGCACGGCATTTCAAATTTCAATACTGATCTGCGTGCATCCCATACTCTGTTCACCAAGACTGCAGCCACTTTGTTATCATTAATTCCCTACCATATCACTTTGGCTTGCAACATCTTTGGGTAATTCCATGTCAGTTTGGTGCAGCACTCAACCAGCCCTACTCAGATTTCATTCAAATTTGATGCATCCAGTGATTCAGATAAGAGATGGAAAACTACCAATTTGCAGAGGTGTTTGACAATTGTGATGAAAGTTAGAGGTCTGGAAAGTTTGGAAATTGTGTGAAATTTACATGTGTGTGTCTAAACATAAATGACTATAATTCTGCTTCTAATCCACATGCAGTGATAAAGCTTGTGTCACTGAAGAACTAATGAGTAGGGCTTTACCATTGATATGCAACATAGCAGGTTTCTAAGAATTTTCACATTCTAGGTCACTGTCCTCAACCTTTGATCATGAGTATCTATTGTGTCAGGACAAAAAACAGAAAGGTACTGCCCCAGTATGCTAATATAAATGTGATAAATGTCTAGATGATACGCCAAAGGCATCATGATAAAAAATTTATTTCGTCTACGTCACTACACAACAGAAAGCAGTACTGTAACAAGCACTGTTGTTCCAACAAACATAGTAAAAATTTTTTGCTGTGAACAGCCAAAGAGATTTTATTTCAACCAATCATGCTTGATTCATGCATTTAGCTTTTTTAATCAAACTGTATTGTACATATGCTGACAGTGTAATGGTAACACCGACAACTTTAAACAGCAATCGATGCTAACATTAAACTCTGTGAGGAATTTCTGATCATGAGATAACCTAATGGGAACAGAAAAATCAGACTAGGATTCATTTCCGAAACACTCCAGCAGAGTATAACCAACAGCAAACAGGTGGGTCAGGAACAGACGTCTCCCAGCACAAAAGCAAGTTGTAATATTACATATTCATATCGGTCGCCAGCCTAATTAGACATTCTTGTGTCAAGCAATATAATAAAGCAGAAGGCAGTGCGAAGACTAATCTAACCTTCCTTGACACACACACACACACACACTATATCTATTTACACTACAACACAGTAACCTAACAATGCAGATAAATGCACTACCAACTTGGAAGTCAGACAAACAACTGGCCAATGACATAGCAAACAGTAACAATGTGTACCTTAAATGAAATAGATGCAGCAGTTTATTAAACTAATCGCCAACACACATGAAACTAATAGCAATACTAAACAGAGAAGAGCATAAAATGATTCTGACTTAAATCAAGGGATCATACTCTGTAATGATCATACTCTATAATTCCCATGCAGTCATACTCAATAACATCATTGTTTAGTACAGGGTCTCTATGCCTGTGCATTAACCAACTTGCAATAGAATCGCTAACACAGTAAATATTTCTTTCTTACGATTAGTTTGAAGCAGTTAAACAGAAAGCAAATCTAACTACACTGGCTCTGAAGGAGCGTTTGCTTTGCTTCATTAACTAAGTAGCATAGCACATGAGGGCCCTTGAACTTTAATGGTTTGAAGAACCATGCTCATTAACAAAACTACTCAAGTATGTGTGAGAAGTGGTAAATATTCTCATCAATAATTATTAAGTAAAGCACAACTAACTATAACTCTTTAAATAACAAATGTGTTTTGATAAGCACTCTTGTAACCTACTCAAAGTATAGTTGGCTGTGCAAATGTCAACACAACATTAAATTCAAGTTCAAACACTTTCTCCTGAAATGAACCCTCATAAAACTGTAATTCTGATCAAAGTGCATAAATGCAACAATTAATAATCTTCTTCACTTCAAATCAATATTATTTTTCCTTAAACTAACAACTTAACTATTTTCAGGCAGTTTTTCAAGTAAGGCAAATTATTCAAGAAAATGACTGCAGATTGATTTTAAAATGTGCTGGAAGTGGTGTATTTCTCAAACTATAAAACTGAACCTTTAACACTATCACTCCACACATTAGGAAGTAATCACAACTATTTTTACAGCTGTTGATTAAGTCTTTCCATAATAAATTAGGATACTTAAATTCACTAGGATAGGATTCCTGTCCAGGTTTGTGGTTTGGGATAATCATGGGTGTAAGATAAGAGTTTTAAGCAACACCATGATTATTATTAAAATCAACCAAATTTCATGAATACCTGGTCCATTAACAGAGTGCCAAATATAAACAATTTAGAAGAAGGCTGGTGGCACTGGTGGCATAATTTTCAGTGGCTGTTAACATGGCGGCGATGCTGTCATGGCAATACTATTGGCCTCACCCTGTTACAGATCTTCTTGGTGTCGAAATTATATTTTTACGAGGCCAGAAACCATGCCATAATAATAGTATCACCAAATGCAGCATCTGAAGCCCATAAATACTGCTCTTAAGCTCCTCAGGCCTCAAAACTCGAAGAATATGAGTCACAATGATTCACTACTGCTAGCGAGATGCTAACCACAGCACTTCTCAGCCAAGTCTGCTTACCCACTTGCCACTTGTGTGCCAACCACACCTTTTCAACTCTGCCAGGCTACTTCATAGTTGTGGGGCTTCCCCACATCTTTTACATTCACCCTAGATTCCTGTGGTGTGCGTACTGTAAGACCTTCAGTACACACACCATCAGATTATTTGACTTGTCGCTCTAACGAAGTAAGCGAGTGTCAGCAATATGTCTTGTGGTCTTATCGTGGCGTGTTTATCTTCTGCCGTTAGGTCAGACGATAGAAATGCCACTTGCACGCTTAGAGTAGCAGATTGACGGTGACCAACTTTAAATAGAACTTGATTAATTTTCACACACATTTATTAAAATAATAAAAAGCATAGACATTACGTAACTTGATTCTGGATGCTGTTTACAATTGACAATCTGAAGTTCCTTTGGTCTTGGTACGTTAATTTTATTCTCACATATCTCTGATACTTGACAAAGTGTCTATTCATTTATCTTCATGGCTATGTGCAGGAATATGATGACCTTATTAGGTGCAGACTGAAACTTGATTATAGACTGGTACGGACAAATGTAGACTGGTACAGACAGGTGCAGATAAATGCAGACTCATACAGACTAATGCAAACTGACTGATCGGAGGTCTGTACACTCGTTATAATACCTCGTGCATTCAGGTATCATTGCGCGAGTGTGATCCGCAAGGAGAAAGGGTTCTATGTTAGCAGCAATCTCATTGGCTGTGTTACATATTAATACGCAGATCGGCGGAAGCAGAATTTGGTCCGTCTCTAAGGCAGCGCCATCTTGTAGTGCAGAGATGGACGAGCGCTGCGCCTTCGCTGTTGTGCTTAGCGCGGCACGCTCTAGTGGGAAAGTTGTGTACGCGCTGACTACACGGAACTATGTACACAACAATTCCCTAACTATGGAACAAGTCGTTTACAGTACATTATATAACAATCATTCCAGTAATTACTTAAATCCACAAGCCCAGTCTAAACAACAATGTTCAAAAAATTCACATAACTGAAATATGTATTCTTAGTCAAAGAATTTCCATTACAGATATGTACAACACTCGCTACAAATTGACATAGAAATATTGATACAGATACAAAATAGATCAAAAATAGGTGTTACAGTGGTATTCCGTGGTAGTCTGTAAAAAAGAATTTCAGGTCAAAATTCTGCTGTTGCAGTCCATTTAAAAAAGAAGGTAATGCAAAAGTATAGAAGAATTTGAAGAATGTTGAGTGGATGTTAAAAAAGTTCATGAAATGTGTTCGCTGTTGCAAATATGAACAACCATCAGCTGTATAATGGAATGGTGACAATGAAAATGTGTGCCAGGCTGCAACTTGAACTCGGACTTCCCACTTATCGTGAGCAGTTGGCTTGCCATTAGGCTATCTGAGCATGCCTCATGCCCAATCAATACATGCATACGTTGTCAACCACATGTCTACAACCTTCACTGGTAGATCTATTATGTACATTCCCATACAGGGGAGACATTTTAATTGATAGTCGCTTGCTCGGTGTGGGTGGATAAGCTGGGCAAGTGACTTTCAACTTTTCTGGTACCATTTCTCATGGTCCCAACGTAGGTCCTGTACACGGCAACTGATCCTGCATACAAAACTGTGACTGTGTACATTTGTCACCCGTCTTCTGTTCTGTTCACCATTCCTTAAACTAATTACTTAGTATTTGCAACACTGATACTTTCCTGTATTTCTTTCTAGGTTTATGTATAACATGAAAATCAACTTCACTCAATTGTAATGCCCATCATGTCAATCTACTAGATGGATCCTTCAGCCTCCTCAACCATTTCAATGCTGCATGATCTGTTCACACCCAAAACTTCTTTCCATAGAGAAAAACACTTGATGTAGGTAATTCAAACAATGGAAAATCCAGGATGGAATGTAACAATACCAGAGAAGGAAAGTTGCTACTCACCATATAGCAGAGATGCTGAGTCGCGATAGGCACAATAAAAAGATTCACACACTCATAGCTTTTGGCCATTAAGGCCTTTGTCAGCAGTAGACACACACACACACACACACACACACACACACACACACACACACACACACACGCGCGCGCGCACACACTCACACAAATGCAACTAGCACACACGTCTGTAGTCTCAGAGAGCTGAAACTACACTGCAGCTCTCTGAGACTGCAGATGTGTGTGCAAGTTGCGTTTGCGTGAGTGTGTGTGCGTGTCTGCTGCTGACAAAGGCCTTAATAGCCAAAAGCTATGAGTATGTGAATCTTTTTATTGTGCCTAGTGCGACTCAGCATCTCTGCTATATGGTGAGTAGCAACTTTCCTTCTCTGGTATTGATGTAGGTGATTCCATAGATAAGGCTCAACATTTCCATTGTGTGGACTTCTTTCTCGATGCATAGGCCACAGGATGTTCTGCACCTTCAGCCACCTTCCTCAGCACACACTGAGGTGGGGTTGGTTGTATGGCATGACTGAATGAATTCATTATTGAAATTTGGAGACACTAAGACTGAACTCACTCTCAAAATTTCTTTCAGTTTCCCAAAATCGTGACAATCTTCCAACCATATAAATCTTGAACCTTCCTTTAGCAATTGCGTTAATGAATTGGCAATATCTGAAAGTCCATTTATGAACCTTCTATAATAATTCACAATGCCAAGGAATGATTGCAGTTCCTTCACTAACTTAGGTACAGGAAATTCACATGTAGCTGTAATTAACTTTGGTTCTGTCTTAACCCTATCCTTATTTACTATGCAACCAAAGTATGCCACCTATTCTAGTACAAAATTACACTACACTGTACTCAGTGTTAAACTTATAGCCCTTAACGTCAAGAATACGTCTCTTAGGCATTGTATGTGCTGCTCCATGTTACTCACAAACATGATTATCATGCACTTGTAAAATGTACACTTTCACATAAGGAAATATCACAATTAATAAAATATTCTGGGCTCTTATGCTGTGGTCAAATGTATTTCACATTTAAACCTAATGTTTTGTCCCTATCTGCGGAGTACATTTTCAAGAGGGATTGTAGTTCCTTTGAATTCTGATTCACACCTAGCTCACTGCTGAATGCAGCAAAATTTCGTTTACGTATGCTTCCGCACAGTGGTGTGACATCACATGTCTTGAATACCTGAGTCCTGTTGGCTGTTCTTGATTCTCATCTGCTGTTTATAGGACCCCATGGTAGAAGACTGGTACACATCTTCTTCAGCAGTGGGATTCAAATGTCATTCAGTTTCATGTTATCCTTCGTGTTCAAACACCTGGGTTATAACATCTGGGTTATCTCTATGACCTCTCTCTATTACCTTTCATGGTATCTGCTTGTGGCTGCCAGTACTTGAGTCCTATCAAAATGAATGTGGTGATCTCCTGGCAGCAAAGCATGTTCCGCAACAGCTGATCTGTCAGTCTCCCCCCCTTCTGCAATTGCCCTTGTGCTCTTCTAGACATTTTTGACCATTCTTTTTATAGGACCTATGTACAGCTAGTCACAACTACATGGAATCCTATAAATTCTTCTGCACATGCCTCATCTGTATCAGTCCACATATATAACACCTTAAATTGGCCAAAAAAAAAAAAAAAGAAAAAACAATTTAACTTGCAGTCCTGTTGACATGTCAAATTTCCTTGCATTCTACTGCTGATCTGACAGCTGCGCACAATTAATTGGAACCAACATACTTTCCTTAACATTTATGAAGGCAAGACTCTTAAAAATGCGTCAAGCGCCCTCTACTCAGCTTCATGTAAAATTAATTCATTCACCACAGCATTCTGTCCCACCCATACAAACAACCATTGATCTTCATTATCCAGTCTACAAATTATTCCACTAATTCTCCATGCCTCTTTATTACCATGCCCTACTGTTGTCTAAAATGCCTGACACTGTTCTGCTTTCTGTATGTTTAAATAACTGCCTTTCAAATTCTTCAACTGTTTCAGCTACTTTGAGAGCCCCGCATAAGCATTAACATTTGGTTTCCCAATTAATTTTAATCTTGGTACCGTAAAAGACCATTTGTCCATCTGTCCCAAACTCCTAAGGGCCTCCACAAATGCTTGCACATACTCAGTTCACTTACCAGAGAAAGGAACAGCTAAACTTGCAATTGACAAATCTATATTTCACTGTACTCCAAGTTGGCCACATAACTCCCTATTGCCAGATGTCAGTTGTGCTACCCTTTTCAAAAATATATGTACTGCCCCTGGTTCTGATACTCCTTGCAACTCTGACTCTGCCAGTGCCTAGCCCTTCTCCATTCTTATTTTGGAATACCAGCAATTACAAAATGTACAAATTGAATTACATGAACTTAATTCTTACACCTAGTCATCAGCCATTTTTAATTCCTGCCACTGTCTAGCCATGTATCTGTAATGCTTAAACGGGAATCATACTACTGCTACTGACTGAACATGGCACTGAATGACCATCCAAGTTACACTGCGTATATCTGACAGGTACTAACCAATCATAACCCCATTACCTCTAAAGTGTGACAAATCCACCAGATCCTTACTTTTAACAAAATTTATGTTACAAAAAGCATTGTGGTCAAGTTTTTTCCGTGACAAATAGACTTTGATGAAAATTAAATTTCTTGACTAACCGTAAAGCAGGTTTAGACGTTGAGAAAGGTGATGACAGTAGTCTGATAGCAGTTGTAAGCAGACTCGTGGAGATGAGATTGGGGTAGAGGGACACTTCCCAGTGCCAATTAAACAGGCTGCAGTTCCAAATGCTTTATTATGGCACCCTGCCTTAGCCCAGTACAGGAAGCAGCAGTGGCAGTCAGTGGCCTCGTGCATGTTGTTGTCCCACAAAGCTGTCAGAGTGCAGTGTCAGCTGGACAGCAATGCACGACCGAAGTGTTTTTGCGTGGTTCATGAACTGTGCACTGTTCAGAACATGGCAGACCGGTAATTTAATGGCAGTAATACACTGCTGCCTAGTCAATGGCTGGCAGGCTGCCAGCCAGGGCCAATACTGGGCTATTGTGGCAGCATCTCCAAGTCCTGTGGTCTTGGAACACATTGCCCTGATCCTGAGTTGAACTGTGGCCCCCAAACAACATTCCAGGTGGCAGCAAAGTGATGATGATAGCGCTGTGATACTAACAGAAGAAATGGCTAGGTATCGAGCTGCTCTTATTTGGGGTATACTATGCCTTGTGGATCGTGTACTAGACATTTCAGTGGCTCCTTGTGTGGAAAGGCTTGTGGCATCTACCACTTGTCTATTGTTGTGTCAACTGTTTCCACACCCTGCCAGGCTGGCTCGCCTCACAATGCTATGATGGCTGTGTTATATTTCGTAAAGCGTAACACCCACACTTGACTGTGGCTGGTACTGCTGTAATTCACCTCCCACTTCGCATGTTTATGACCAAAAACGGCCTGTGCACTATGTAGAGGATGGGCAAGTGTATTGTAGGCAGTGTCTTTAGTAAACCTATTGCATCTTCTTAGTGTTCTGCCAGATTAGATTGTTACTTGTTCCATTGATCATGAGTATGACACTTCGTAATGAAGTGGAACATGTCAGGTTAATAAAAGGTGTCTATACAGGATATTACACTACACAAAATGTTACATGACACTTTTTTGTGGGGGTTGGGGAAATTACCCACTTATTATACCCAAAAATTCATCTAATGAGTAGAAGGAGTTGCTAGTAAGAAATTCTTTTAATTTCCTTTTAAATGCTATATGGCTATCTGTCAGACTTTTGATGCTATTAGTTAAGTGACCAAAGACTTTAGTGGCAGCATAATTTACCCCCTGCTGATCCAAAGTTAGATTTAACCTTGAGTAGTGAAGATCATCCTTTCTCCTAGTGTTGTAGCCATGTACACTGCTATTACTTTTGAATTCATTCGGATTGTTAATAACAAATTTCATAAGTGAATATATATATATATTGTGAGGCTACAGTGAAGACCTCTAGCTCTTTAAATAAATGTCTGCAGGATGATCTTGGATGAGCTCCAGCAATTATTCTGGTTACACGCTTTTGTGCAATGAACACTCTTTTACTCAATGATGAATTACCCCAGAATATGATGCCATACGAAAGCAGAGAATAAAAATAGGTGTGGTAAGCTAATTTACTGAGATGTATATTGCTAAAATTTGCAATGACCCTAATAGCATAAGTAGCTGAACTCAAATGTTTCAGCAGATCCTCAGTGTGTTTTTTCCAGTTCAGCCCCTCATCAATGCACACACCTAGAAATTTTGAATATTCTACCTTAGCTACTGATTTCTTATCAAAGTCTATATTTATTAATGATGTCATTTCATTTACTGTGTGGAACTGTATATATTGTGTTTTGTCAAAGTTTAATGAGAGCCCATTTGCAGAGAACCACTTAATGATTTTCTGAAAAACATCGTTTACAATTTCACCAGTTAATTCTTGTCTGTTGGTTGTGATAGCTATACTTGTATCATCGGCAAAAAGTACCAGCTTTGCATCTTCGTGAATATAGAATGGCAAGTCAGTAATATATATTAAGAACAGGACCCAAGACCGAACCTTGCGGCACTCCATTCTTGATTGTTCCCCAGTTTGAGAAATCAGTTTTTTGCATATTATGTGAACTGTTTATTTCAACTTTCTGCACTCTTCCAGTTAGATATGATTTAAACCATTTGAGCACTGTCCCATTCATACCACAGTACTTGAGCTTATCTAGAAGTATTCCATGATTTACACAATCAGAAGCCTGTGATAGATCACAAAAAATCCCAACGGTTGACTTCCGGTTACTCAGAGCTATTAATGTTTCATTAGTGAAAGTATATATAGCATTTTCTGTTGAAAAACCCTTCTGGAAACCAAACTGACATTTTGTTAAAACTTTATTTTTACAAAGGTGTGAAGCCACTCTACAATAAATTACTTTTTCAAGAATTTTGGATAAGGCATAAGAGAGATTGGGCGGTAGTTGTTGACATCAGACATATCCCCTTTTTTATGCAGTGGTTTAACAATGGCATACTTCAGTCTATCTAGGAAAGTACCCTGCTTCAAAGAGCTACATATGTGGGTAACAAGCCCACTTATTTCTTGGGAACAAGCTTTTATTATCCTGCTGGAAATGCCATAAATTCCCTGTGAGCTTTTATTCTTGAGAGAGTTTATTATCTTCCTAATTTCAGAAGGAGAGGTGGGTGGAATTTCAGTTGTATCAAATGGTGTGGGTAAGGCCTTTTCCATTAACTGCCTTGCTTCTTCTAATGAACAGTTAGATCCTATTTTCTCTACAACATTTAAAAAATGATTATTCAAAATGTTTTCGACTTCTGGCTTGTTGTTTATCAAGTTTCCATTCACTTTGATGGTGATGCCGTCATCCTGTACTCTTGGTTGCCCTGTCTCCCTTGTAATAATATTCCAAATTGTTTTGATTTTGTTATCAGAGGTATTAATCTCAGACGTGATGCACATGCTTCTGGACTTTTTAATAACCTTTCTTAATGTAGCACAGTAGTTTTTATAATATTTGGCTGTTTCTGGGTCATTACCCTTCCTTGTTGTTAGATACAGTTCCCTTTTGTGGTTGCAAGATATTTTTATTTCTTTAGTAAGCCAAGGTTTTTTGCATGGTTTCTTATTATTAAATTTAACTACTTTCTTGGGGAAACAGTTTTCAAATTCTCTTACAAGTGTATCATGAAATAAGTTACATTTTAAATTAGCATCGGGTTTCTTGTACACCTCATCCCAGTCTAACTGCTGAAGATTGTCTTTGAAATTTCTAGTTGTTGAGTCATTAATTGAATGCACAACTTTGGAGGGTAGTTTTGAATTACTGAATGGAGCTATGTCATATACTGTAACTAGCTGAGCATCATGATTAGATAGGCCATTCTCAACAGGACAAGAATTTGTGTTTTTAAACCTATCTTGGTCTATAAAAGTGTTATCTATCAACATGCTGCTGTCCTTTACTACCTGAGTAGGAAAATTAATGACAGATGTCAAATTGAAAGAACCGAGCAAGACTTCCAGGTCATTCTTCCTATTACGCTCTTTCAGTGAATCAACATTGAAGACCCCACAAATAATAATTTGCTTTCCCCTATCTGACAGATAGCACAACAAGGCATCCAAGTTTTCCAGGAATAAATGAAAGTTTCCTGAAGGGGCCTATATAGTGTTACAATTGTAAAAGAGCCCTCCTTCAGTTTAAGTTGACAGGCACATTCTCCTATATGTTGCTTTAGACAAAACTTTTTAGTATCTAAGCTTTCTACACAGTGATAACTTTTGACATATATGGCAACTCCTCCTCTCACCTTATTCTCTCTACTCATATGTGCAGCTTGTTTATAACCACTGGTATTTACCTTCTCCATATCAGACACAATGTCTTCAGTTTGCCTTCCCCATAACGTTATCTGTGTTATATTCCAATTTAAAATGTTTGTAATTGTAAATCCTAAGTATTTAGTTAAATTGACACCCTTTGGATTTGTGTGATTTATCATTTAATCTAAATCTAATGGATTTCTTGTAGTACTCATCCGGTGATCTTACATATTTCATTATTTAGGGTTCATTGCTACTTTTTGCACCATACAGATATCTTGTTTAAAGAGAAGGAAACGTTTACATACTGACTTTTCAAGAGATCAGATACCTGAATGAACATCCAATAGAATCAGAAAGGTACAGAATCTATAACGGAAAACCTGTTATAAATATAGCTCAAATGTGATGACTCTATGAAGCCATTGTAGTCAAAAAGAATATAATAGAATCCATCAACAGTTTTACATCACCATCAAAGAGGAATAGATGAGATGAGATGAAAAAATAACAGGTGAATGGAGGGAATCAGTGGTTATCATCCATATACACAAATATAGAGATAAATGAAATCAGAAGAACTGAGGGGGAATTTCATAGCTAGTCACAACATACAAAATACTGTCATGTATTATATTGTGAAGACTCACCTTTTTTACTGATGACATAACAGGGGACTACCAGAATGGTTTTTGAAAAATAGATCAACAGTAGACAGCATATTCTGTGTCAGGACCATCAATGAAACAGTATTGATATACAACAAGGACATTTATTACCCATTATAGACTTTTTAGAAAGCCAACGATTAAGTGCACAGAGAAACTTTATGGGGGATCATGGCAGAATACAGAATCTCTAAAAAACTTGGCATCCTGGTCAAAAGTTGTATGGAGAAGATGGTAAGCAGGGTGACATACTGCAGCCCAATAAAATTTTCTCGGGCTTCCAGGCACGTCAGGTGGTTAAAATCCCATGAGCTTTCGACTGAGCTCTCCTCCGTCATTGTCAAGTGGTAAGACTGACTGTTGTGTCGCCATGGCCGCGTCGTTATATAGCTGCACTGCTGGTTGTGACATCACTAGTGCTCTCTTCCTCACCATATATAGAAATGTTTTCATCCCGTGTCTGTCGCACCTGTTTTAACCTCACGATGGCCAAGCCCCAGGCTGTGCTGAGCTGCAAACCACCATCCTTGTTGATGGTGTTTTCAGACGTTTTTATTTCAATAGCTTCTTTTATGACACTATCCCAAAATCCCTTCGTCCTCATAATGACAGATGTTTCATCTAATAGAATTTGGTGTCCATTTTCTAAGGCATGTTCTACCATGGCTGATTTTTCTAGATAGCGTAGGCGTAAGCACCTCTCATGTTCTGTCCGGCGTTGCTCCACAGTGCATACTGTTTGGCCGACGTAGTAACAGCCATACTGACATGGTATCTTGTACACTACAGGAGTTCTAAGCCCTAGATCGTCCTACACAGGTCCCATGAGCTATCGAATTTTAGGCAGCTCCTGAAGAGATATAACATTTCATCGGTGTTCAGGCACCCAACAAAAATTCGACAGCTCAAGTTACCAGAGAAACCCAGAAAATAAATGGACAACTTTTGGGAAACTTGACGATGCAGCATCCAAAATTCCTCACCATGTTAAAATGTTGCTCAGTGAACTCATTGCCCAAGTGATTTGAGAAAATAAAAGTAGAACAATAGTGGGAGACTACCGAGGACATGTAAGAACCAATGATGATGGGGAAAGACTTGCCGCATTCTGTAGATGATCCAACCTGCAGCTGAACATACTTCAAAGCCCTCCGAAGGAAAAAGAAAATGTGGAACACAGTGCTAAGAGAGTTACAGATTGACCGTGTTACATTAATAGCACAATAGCGAAAAGAAATACTAAATTTCAAAAGTAAGTAAGAGTGCAACATTGACTCTAACCACAACCTCCCAGAGATTGAAGTAATATTTCAGCCAAACAGACCAATGTGAAAGACCAAATCTAAAATCAATAACTGAAGCAAGAGAAGATGGGAACCATGAAAACCTGTCTAATATGGAGATGAACAGCTGTGAAGAAATCAAAGAAGCCTTAATGTAAGCATCCAATAGTTTGTAGGCTCTTCACAAAAACAGAAGCAAAGATGATAGAATGAGAAATCTGACAAAACACTTGAAGGAAAAATACCCTGAAATAGGTGGAACTTGAAGATGACTGAGGAAAACTGGAAAGACTTCAAGAATGAAAGAGAAGAAACAACCAAGATCATTAGAGCAGAGAATAGGAAAATGACAAAAGTAAAATGCTATTTATGGATTCTTCCATTATATCTTGGTAGAACATTTCCATATTTAAGGTTTAATATCAAGTACACTGTTTTTGATCTACTGATTTTTGTTTATCTTGAACTAGATTTTGGCTTATTAGGCCATCTTCAGGAAACAATTGACTAGCTCCTGAAAGTGACAGTAGTTCGATAACTGAACATTTTAGATGAAGATACAATCACTTGCATATAGTGTGGTACATCAAACTTGTTTCTTTGTGTTGAAATTACACTTTACACAATAGACAATGTACAATGGACAATGTTAAGCACTATAATTAGCTAAACTACACAATATTACAGGTTAAATGTTCTCCAGCCTTCGTCCCCCACCCCCGAGGACCATAACAACTAGGCTGATGGTACACAAACACAGCTGGAGATTGCATAAGTCAGACTCCACCTGTGCCGAACATGTGCTGAAGGAAGGATACAAATACCAAATCCACAGTGTACTGCTACATGTAGGCAACAGAGGAAGAAAAGTAAGACTATTAGAAGCACTTGAGATAAACAAACATTTAGCTTAAAATCCCCAGCTGATTCTGAATGCTCAATTTCAATTGACTACATTGCCACTTTCAAGCTTCATGTGTTGCTATCAAAAAGCTATATACTCACAAACCGCCACAATGACACATACTGCTACACAAAATTAAAACATAACAGAATTTCCTACTCCTCACCACACAATCTTCAACAATATAGATTGTAATACTTTATATTTGAATAGTGGACTATATTCAGTATTGCCCATTGCATAACAATGTTATTTACAGTGTAAAACATTTTTGTTTCTCAACATAAGTTACTAGTACTGTGTTAGGTAGCTTTCAACCAATTTCACGACCTCACAGACCTTGGCATTGTAGCCATATACCCTGTAATAATGTAAGATTATTTATTCTAATGACTGTGTGTAATACTGTCCATTGCCTAGAGTTTAATTTACAATGTTGAAAAACACGTCTGTTGCATGACATAAATGAAGAGTACTCTGTTTAACGGTATCTCGGGTTAAGAATCAAGTTTAATACACAACACTATATGCAAGAAACTGTATCTTCATCTACAATGTTCTATTACCTGGAACAACTGTCCTTTTCAGACGTTAGTTTGAAAAACAAAAATGAGTGGAGGATTAAACTGTGTACTTATTATTCAACCTTAAAAGAGTAATGTGTAAAAGGTGGAGGAAGAGTTCAAAAAGAAGAATGCGAGTGACTTTTACACAACCTCCAGAGAGACACTACAAAGAAACCAGCCACCATGTCTGTGATTTAGGCAAATGAGTGTTAGCATGTTAAAATGACAAAGAGAACAGTCAGCTCTTGACTGTTTCATAATGCTGTCAAACTGTGAAGAGCCTCTGTAAAGATGGGATTCTCAGAAACAAATCCACTGTAATTTAGACTCCAAACCTTGGTAAAATTAAGCATGTAATCATGGAACTCAAAAATAATAAAGCACAAGGTGAAGACAGCATTGCGGCAAAAATGTGGAAAATTGGAGAGGATGTCACTGCAGATGGAATACATCGCCTTATAGAAGAAACATGGAAAACTGAAAAGATACTAGAAGACTGGAAATGTTGGTTTCCAAAAAGGCAGGTCCTGGGTGGAACAGATATTCAACTTCAAGTCCATTATGAGAATTGAGCAATAAGAAGGAAGAATACAATAGTAATTTTTGATTTCAAAAGATTGTATGACTCAGTTGATGGTCAAACTTTTTTAGGGTTTCAGAGGAATTTTGACTTTTGGATAATGATGGAAACTGTAATACAAACCCTGAAAGACACCTTCCCAAAAGTTAAGTATTTTTCGAGAAATCTCAGAACCTTTGAAATAAAGACAGGGGTCAGGAAAGAGAAATATTAACCCCCAATTCTCTTCAGTATCATCCTGAAGAAAATAATGAAAATCTGGGAAGAACTCTTAAGTTGGGAGGAGTGAGTGAAATACACCTTGGGAAGAAAGGAAACAACTTTGAAATCAGGTATTTAGCTCTTTTAGCAGTGACCTGGTCCTTTTAGATGGAAACTGGAAATCTTGCATGAAATCACTGGAAAAATAGGTCTAAGAATCTCATGTGAAAAGGTGGAATTGTATGGAACATAGACAGCAAGGATAGAAATACTTGGAGGTAAAATATGGGAAGATTAAAAGACAGATTAATTTAAATACCTCAGAGAATGAATCCAGCCCAGTGGACTGGATAGAAGACAAAGTAAGAGCCAGAAAATTAGACATTGCGTGACACTAACACAGAACAAGTACAACAAATGAACAATATCCTAAAGACCAAAATCAGGCACTGTAATCCAATTATAAATTCAGAAGGCATTTCATCTACATCTACATCTACATTTATACTCCGCAAGCCACCCAACGGTGTCTGTTTATTTAGAATAAGGATCAGTCATGGAAGTACTTGAAAAGAAGGAAAGGAAGAGTCTGAGGAAAATTCCAGGACCCCAAAAGACTACTGGTGGAACTTCAAAGAATAGGAAAAAATGAAGAGATCCATAAGAACATCAAAAGGATTGTGGACTAAATGTGTAAACAACAGTTGAAATTTCATTAGCCCCTAGCTAGAATGGACAAAAACCAACTTTTTAAAACAGACCTTGTCATATCACACATTTAAAAGTTCACTTTTAAGTAGTGGCAGCTGGTGATCATGTGCTACATCACACTATAATTTCACACTAAAATTGTGTCATTTCTCTTCAAGTGTAAGCTGTAAATCATGCTAAAATTATGCCAATTCGTTTCGAATGTGAGCTGGAAATCCCACTAAAATTATGCCATTTCTCTTCCAATGCATGTTGGTATACAAATAAAATGGACAAAACCATGATTTGTGGTGCTGCCTCCATGATGACCAGTACCAGTATAACCAATATCAAGTACTGAAATGATGGTCAGCCACACTATGATAAAGTCAGAGAAGGGATGCAGATGTCTGTTTTCAATAACACATGCTCTGATCTTATATCATCCCTGCTGGCACTGAGGGTGCTATGTTGCCCGCAGAAACAGGTCAATATTGTTTGTTGAAAATACATGAAAATTATTGTGAAAGTATAGAGTACAAGCAATTTTAGAGGAGCAGCTGACATATTGGTACTGTAGCCCAGTGGCTAAGGGCACCAACTGGCAGTTTGCTGGGTTAGGTTCGATTCCCAGTGCTACCATCATGTACTTTTTTAATTTCTTGTGGTGTTAAATGATTATTATAAGATTTAAATATATTTAAATGGTTCAATTTATATATGCAAAATAAATATGGTCAACTTAGCTACAATTACTACCCTTATAAGTCAAAAGGCTATTATAGGGAGTGGTAAAAAAGAGCAAATATATGAGGAAATTTAGTATTTAAGTCTATGGAAAGAGTTGTATATCTGGGTTTGATGTTCGCAATACACTTTTTTGCTTTCTTTGTTTATTTTCGGTAACACTGATATGTGTAGTATTGGGGAAGTGAAAGATCTATGACATATTAAAGCATTAATAATACTAATAATAATAAATAATAGAAATCATAGCAACATACTTGATCTATTGCATTATGTAAAACTAATATTGCAACAATTTTAAGTCATGACATAGTGCAACACAGTCTGTTTATTTTTGTAGTATTGTAGCACATTGGTAAAATTTTGCATGAACCGCCACTGCTTCAAAGTGGGTGGGAGAGGTGTAAAGAGATCCACAAGAAAGTGTCATTATACTAGAACTGATTGAAACTAAGAAGGATTCAGGAGCAAAATGCAGGGGGGAAATCATTTGAAGAGAAACCATTAAAAAAAGAGGTCCACACATTACATTTTTAAGAAGGAGAAAAAGCGAAGAAGTGAGAGACTGAATAGGTTCCAGGAAGATAGGATAAGAGTAGCCAAGAAGCCTACCATGAGGTCCACAGTTGGCCGAATTCAGAAGAAAGAAGGAGGATGACTGGCCATTGTGTTCATTGTAATGGACATGTTGATGACTTAAACTGCTTTGGCTATGAAACTGTATATGTACCTAGTACAGATAACCATTATATTATGTGAGCTCAAAAATGTTGTCATGTACTAACACTGAATGCCATTCACCCAGAATAGTGGCAATACTGCAAACACAAAATATCCACTCAAAAGCCACATGTTACATCTTCACTCATGTGGTATGGGAACTTACTGTCTGGATAATACTTGTATTGTTGTTATTGTGGTCTTAAGTCCAATGACTGGTATGATACAGCTCTCCATGCTACTCTATCCTGTGCAAGCCTCTTCATCACCAAATAACTACTGCAACCTACATCCTTCTGAATCTTAGTGTATTCATCTCTTGTTCTCCTTCTACGATACTATAATGCTTGTATTCAGTCAGCATTCTCTGTATTAACTTTGTGTGTTGGGAGTTGCTATGAATATTAAAAGTTAATTCATTGCTAAATATTTCAGGTTGCCTTAGTGAATGAGATTTTAATTTCCGAGACACTCCTGTGTCTTCCAAGCTTCTGTACAAAGAGTGAGTGAGTGAGTGTGCGAGTGTGCACATGTGTGCATAGCCACAGTTTGTTGTTGTTGTTGGTGGTGGTGGTGGTGGTGGTGGTGTGATATGTAATATATTTTAGTGTAAAAGTTGTGTGTGTGCTGTCTTTTACTGCTTTGTTTTTATATGCACAAATGTAAAGCATTTTAGGTGTTAATCATAGTAGAGTAAGATAATACGAGACTGAGTGAAAGACCAGGTAGCTGTTGTTTGTAAAAAAAAGAGAGAGAGAGAGAAGAAGAATTAAGTGGTTCAACAAATTATGTGAAGGTGCTGTTGATTGAGAGGAGATAAGTGTTGAAAGTAGTGGTCGTATAAAACATGTTAAAGGACACAGGTGTTAATTTTTCTGTTCCAACAAAACAATTGAAACCTTTAATAAGTGACAGGTGGTTGTTAGTTTTGTGGTAGGTCTCAGTCAATGACAGGGACGGGGAGGGGGGGAGGGAGAGAGAGAGAGAGAAGAGAGAGAAGAGAGAGAGAGAGAGAGAGAGAGAGAGAGTTGGTATGTATCTGTTGTGATGTTTGATGTTGCCAAAAATTAAATGGCTCAGATAATAAAGTGTGTTTGGTGTATCCATGCATTGTAGACAAATTCTTGTAGATGGAAAATTCAACTGTGATGCTTTAAAAGCTCCGATGTTCTGTTTTTGACACTGGGGGAGGCATTTCTTCTGTGCATCATGAAAGCCCTTCCATTTGTTTCCCATTAAACTGTATCTTCATTTAACATAAAGTCTTCTGCATATGGGACTGTGTCATAAAGCCTTCTGGGTATGGTACTCCGCCGTATTATAAATAACCGTCACCTGTGTTTCAGCTATGGCTGCAGTGGCCTCCTCTTGGGTCTACTGGTGTACTTTTTATGGTAAAGTCACGTATATTTGTGTAGATTGCTCTGCTTTGCATGACATTGTGTCATAGTTCTAAAAACTAAAGATATTATTGGTTGCTAGTGGCGGGAAACATCTCTTGTTGTTAGTGTACCCTGTTAGGCTCAGATTGCTGGCAGTCAGGATGGTGCAAGCTTGAGTCTATCCTCTCTATTCATGCTGGGGTGTTTTAATATCTCAATGGCCTCTCATATCCTATATTTCACACTCCCTGGGTGTGTGATAAGTACACAGGTTTCAAGAATTTTATTTTCTTGCGTCAGTCTTCTACTGTTTGGCCACTGCATATTTGTTGTGCTGCCAAAGTTGAATGTACCACTCATACTTCTGTATGTTTGCTGCTGCAGGCTTGCTGGTTTTACTGATGTAGACTGGTCCAAACAAAAGAATGCACAAAAGACTGGACATCAACCAACTAAAGCTAGCAGCACACTTACCATATGTGAAGAATGTCATCAACAGAATTGGTAAACATCTGCATGGGTTGGTGTCCAGGCCATCCTCTACAACACCTGCAAGATTCAGAATGTATTAGGCTCGAACAAGGACGAGGTAAAGAGTCTGCAGGTTGCAGGTCTTGCACAATGTAGACTATGAGTGTGGTGAAATCTACATCGACAAAACTTTCAGATCTGTAGCAATACACATATAGGAGCATGAGCAGTACATTCAACTGGGGCAGCACAACAAATCTGCAGTGAGCAAACGCCATGAAGACTGTGGCACGAAAATAAAATTCAATGAAAGCTGCATTCTGGGACGGTGAAACACAGGATCAGAGAGGCCAATGAGATATTAAAACACCCTAACAACATGAACAGAGAGGATGTACTCAGACATGCACCATCCTAGCTGTCAGACATCAGAGTTCAGCTGGCTGCACTAACAACTCGAGACAGATCGTTATGAGCACTTAACTGCCACTGCATGGCCTTTGTCCAGCATGAGGAAAATGAGAGTCCATATGCCAGTTGTCAGTGTCTAACAATCATAGTGCACTTTGTGAAGAACAATAGAATAGGAACTTCTTCTACCACAACCTATCATGTAATACCTTAGTTTTTTTAGGACTGTGACCTTATTTTAAGTTCAGCACACCATTTTTGCCAAAATATAAGGTGCTGTACAACAAGAATACACTGGCTGACCCAGAAATGACCAAAACGTTGGTGATAGTTATTTACAATAAAAGGCGATTCCATAGCCCAAAGGCTTATGTTAACTGATTCTGGCTGTGGAAGCTTATACAGTTATATCTTTCTTCATTTGTGTGTCCTGAAACAGAGAAAAAGAGGGACTTTGGGAACATTAACTAGGAAAGTTTGTATGTAAGTTGCACTGATTCATACATGAGCAGTGTAAAGGCTGGAATAATGTTTGATTACTGCATGGTAGTGTAAGGATAGATTAAATCCTAGATAAGACTGAGAGATAAGAAATTCATTATTCTTCTTTGTTTACAGATGCTTGAGGTTGCAAGCAAAATGTTGGAAACACTTTCTGTAGAAAGTGCTGCTTCCTTATCAGACAATAAGCCTGCTGATGTTCGTACACCCACACCTGATTACCCCCATATGGGTCCTGATGAAGTCTGAACAATTGTAACAAATTAAAATTTATTTAGTTGGTGTAATAACAATGACGTGGCTTTTATATTTTGTACATTCTGTGAGATGAAATTAAAGTATAAGTTATTGTGAGAAGGGTGTTGTTTTTTTTTTTTTTTTTTTTTTTTTTTTTTCAGCTGTTGGCTCGTGTTGGCTCGTGTAAAGCAAGGAGCAGTCTTTGCACAACCTTGAAATCTTATCCAGATCAGAACAAATACTTGCACTGCTTCTTCCAGACAGTACTTCACTGTAGATAAATGATCATCTGCAAAACACCAGAAGTTACATCTGTATCTATTAAATGAACATGTAGATAACACGCT